>NC_057949.1:28467540-28732540 GCF_018555375.3 Anguilla rostrata
TCTCTCTCCCTACTCTCCTCTCTCTCTCTCTCTCTCCCTCCCCCCTCCCCTCTCTCTCTTTTCTCCTCTCTTCCCCCTCTCTCTCAGGGTTTCTTCGTGTCCGTGTTCTACTGTTTCCTGAACAGCGAGGTAAGCGGTCTCGTCTTGCCGTATTCTGAGCCTCCCTATCCCATGATGCAAAGCAGAAACAGGAAAATGGGTTTTGGGACAGAGGCTGGTGCTCAAGGACAGGAAAATCAATCAAGCTCAGATTCAGATTGCTCAGATGACACCACACTTAATCCCCTTTTAGGATCAATAGCAAAAAATAGAACAAAAAAATATGGCCCAGCATAAAATATTCATGGAAGAAAAGTCCTGTTTGGCACATAATACCTGGCGTTTGGAAAAGATTGCTTTTCATATAAAATAATGCCTTTGGGAATTCATTTTACTTCTGTGGAACGGCCTTTGCAGATGATACCCAGGGGTTTTTAATGCTGCATTTTTTTTTTCAGTTGGACCAAAGTACAAATGTATTAGTACGCACACGCGTAAAAGCCATTATCTTGATCTGTATGGTATGAACGAGTGGGGTGAAAGGTAGTGACGATTCGAGGGGCCCACAGCTAAAAAAATAATAACGACAATTTATTTGTTTCATTAAAAAAAAGGTGGGGGGGCCCAGAGCAATATTCTTTCAGGGGGCCCCAGAATTCATAGCTACACCCGTGAGTCTAAACGTATACAAGTCGAAGCTGTTGTGAAGGTCTGCACAACTCTTTGTGGGTACACTATCAATTGAGGGGAGGGGAGGCTGGGGGCTGAGGGGCTGAGGGGCTTGGGGGGGGGGGCTGAGGGGCTTGGGGGGGGGAGGGGGGGGAGGGGGTGAGGGTGTGAGACGGAGACCGCCAGGACACATTCCTTTCTGTCCTGCATATTGTTTTCCATTAATTATGCGTGTGAGTCATTCGCCTCCGCCAGGTGAGGGCTCCGTCTTTTCTCCGCCTGGAACGCATCCATGGCACCTGAGCTCCTTCGTTCTGTCATTCATCTTCCGCTGCCTGTCCGAGAGGCAGAAGGGAGGCTTAACGGTCCAGGAAACTGTGGTTATATTCCCCAGAAGCGACACTATGATTGTCTTCTTAATATTTATTTCAAGTTTTTTGACCCAATTACGATCATTAAATTGTAATAAGCACCATTAGATTATTGTGACCTGTTCAGCAGACATGGACCAGGTGGGCGTGTATCCTGCTGCTCATTGACATTCATATTTGTATGTAAACCAATTCCTCATTGCTAGCCACCCTACATGACCAAAAGTATCTGGACACCCCGTGGTCCAGGGGCTGTTTTTCATGGTTTGGGCTCGGCCTCTTAGTTCCAGTGAAGGCCAATCTTAATGCTACAGCGTACAATCACATTCTGGATGATTCTGTGCTTCCCCAGCAGTTTAGGGAAGGCCTTTTCCCACTTCTTGTAGGCCTCTTCATTTTTGTGAAAAGAAAAACTGTGTATTGCTTTCTTCTCATCCAGAGAAGGGGCAATGCTCAGGCATTTTCAACTTAGCTTGCCTTACCCACACAAAAGTGGCAAGAGCATCATTGACATATTATATGTAGAAAGGATTTCATTGGACTTAAGGTTTTTGTTGCATAACTAACTAACTCAGTTAACCCCGCCCACTGAAAACCTGGCATTTAGCCAAGGGGAAAATATTTATTGGCCGTTTGTCAATGCAAAAAACAACTCAACAAAGAATTCTCACATTTCAGTTTCCTGGACCTTTAAATAACAGCTGTGACTCAGAACCAAAAGGTTGCCCTTCCTTCATAAAAAAGAAAAGAAAATAAGAAGTAAAATGTTGGTGGAATGCAAAGTACCACTCCAGTGGTTCGAAGTGAGTCTGAATTATTTTAAGTGAATGTTTAAATACAGCGTGACAAAGCTTGCAGTAACCGTCAAAGAAAGGTCCCTGAATGAATTTTCGTTTAGTCCCACTTTTTTTGAGCTGGTTGCTTTTGTACTCGTGTTTTAATGGCAACATTAAAACAAGCGCTTTGTGTGAGGATTGACTCCAAAATTGGGTTTAATATATTTCCACTTAAAAAAATTTTTACTCTAAAGGAGAGTATCCAGTGCCTTGAAAAATTGTATGAAGCCAAACAGGACACACAATACATAATGGCTTTTGATTTCTGAACATGCTTGACACACAAGGGAACACAAGCATAAGGAGCCAAGATGGCCGGTCACTATTTTGCAGTGCACCATATATACAGCTGTAAATACTAAAAATAAAAGAAAATATCGTATAAATAAATAAACACACTGAGTCTTCCATTGTAACTGAAAACTGTTGGCCAAAAAGAAGAATTTCGTTTAACATCACCTTTGATGAGAAAAGCCTTTTTTGTTATTCCAGAGCAATTTGTTTTTACGAGCAGCTGTCCCAGATTGGATACATAAGACAGATAATTTCCTTTGTGATTGTGCCACATGTGAGTTTCCTATTCAGCCAAAGCATGTTTTTCCCGCTGTAGAAATGTGTTTTCAACATCAGTTTATAAATAGGTTTTTTTAAGTACTGTTTACTACATTTTTTTGTGCCCTGGTTTGGAATACAAAACATGTATGTTTGTGGTTTGTGAGGACAGAGATACGGTGGAGCAGCGAAGGACTCCTGACCTGACCCCACCGGTCACATGTCTGTCAGGACCTTGCGTTTTTGCGATGTTACGTTGCTTCGTCAGGACCGTGCTGAAACGGCATTGCGTGTCCACATCAGGAGAAAAACAACAGTCGCTAGACTTATCTTGGACACCACCTCCATGGATGTACTCGATAGACAAAATCGAAAAGTGGTGTCTTGTTCCGTGAAACAGAACATTCTCTACTCTAGTGCACTAATTACCAGACTGCAAATCAAGCAGCCAAACTGAAAACCGTTTTTTCTTTTTTTATATCTTTCGGGAGGAGGCCCAAGGGCAAAATTATCCCTAAAAATTATGAAAGAATGTGTCTGTATGAAGTGTTACCTCCTAGCATGCTCATCTCAACTGCTTCCGATGTCCTAAGGTGACTCAAGCAGTTCATCTGTGGCCAAATTTGACATTAACCATTTACACACACTTACCGCTCATATACACTCGCATGAATATTGTGTGCTGCTGGTATGTTTTAATTTCTTTGTCGTTGTACGAGGGTGATTTGGGTCTTTTTGCAGTTGTAGTACCTCTCAGTGATGTGTCTACGGCCCATTATGTTCAGTGAGATGTAAAGATGCGTAACAAACAACCCATTTTCATTTTCAAGGGTGTCTTTTTCAAAACAGCAGGAATTGGGATTCTGTGCTTTTCTGACCAGTGAATCAGTCCTACTCTCATACACACCACACTGTTCTCATGAGCTTACCATTTTATTAATTTAACTATATAGCACACTCCATTACACTAGTTATTTTTTGCCTCTCCATACATATCTATAAATACCAGTTTGTCCGTGGCCTTGCTGATCATCCAGCATAAACTGACAGAAGAGGAAACTTCCATATTAAATCCATGGGAAGAAAGTGTACTTGCTGGTCAGGTCCCTATGCTATTATCCTAAAGAGTCGAGGAGAAACAAGTGGCCAAGTTGTGAAGCTCTGTCAGAACTGTTCCCCAGTTCTGAAAAGTCCACAAGTGCATGGTTGATCTGGATGTGTTACAGATGTACACGTGACACATTTTAATGATTTTCATCCCTTGTTTGTCTGTCAGATCAAAGAGTTTATCGAAAGGGTTTAAAAAAAAAAAAAATGTTTTTCAAAAGTCAGTGTTCTAGAACTCCGTTGCTTTCAGTCACCGGTAGTGATTGTTACATCATCAGCATTAGAATGTTCAGTTAAGAACGTTCTAATCACATATCTGTGACCTCACACCTTAGAGGGTTAATGGAGATGAAGGGGGATAGTGGTTGTTTTACAGTATGAACGCTTGTAGGTAGTGGATTTTGTCACTTGTTTATGGTTTAAATTGAAGAAGGAGGAGGGGCCCTTTTCTGCAGATAATCCTGAGCTTCCCCTTTCGCCAAAAAACGGCAACAATGGCGGCAGCTGCCACTCAAAGCCTCGGCAGAGAGGCCCGCTGGCTGGAGCTCTTGGCAGAAGCCGCGCGGTTTTGCCGGCCGTCTGCACGGGAGCTGGAGGAGTTATGCTCGGGATGAGAAATGTTTGCGCGTGCTCAGCTGAGCTTAAAGCCCGAGCTGGCTGCGTCTCTCGGGTATTACGGGCTTATCTCCTCTGCTGGAGCAGCTGCAGGGTGGCTCGTCCCCCTGAATGCACCGGGTTTCAGTGTGTGTGTCTGCACAGGGTGGCTCGTCCCCTAAAGGCACAGGGTTTCAGTGTGTGTGTCTGCACAGGGTGGCTCGTCCCCCAAAGGCACAGGGTTTCAGTGTGTGTGTCTGCACAGGGTGGTTCATCCCCCAAAGGCACAGGGTTTCAGTGTGTGTCTGCGCAGGGTGGCTAGTCCCCTAAAGGCACAGGGTTTCAGTGTGTGTGTGTGTGTGCTCAGGGTGGCTCGTACCCCAGAAGACACAGGGTTTCAGTGTGTGTGTGTGTGTGTGTGTGCTCATGGTGGCTCGTACCCCAGAAGACACAGGGTGTGTGTGTGTGTGTCTGCACAGGGTGGCTCGTCCCCCAAAGGCACAGGGTTTCAGTGTGTGTGTGTGTGTGTGTGCACGCAGGGTGGCTCATCCCCAGAAGACACAGTGTGTGTGTGTGTGTGCGCAGGGTGGCTAGTCCCCTAAAGACACTGGGTTTCGGTGTGTGTGTGTCGGTGAAACACCGCCTAGGCATTCAGGTGCAAAATCTGGTTGAAAAGTGATAATTGTCCAGCCAACTGGAGTCTGGGGAAGACCTGAGCTAAATTGGGGTTAACCTATTCTATTCTGTTTTATGTGAAAATGTCTCTCAACCTAGATTTGCATCCCTCTGGGCGTCTAGATTCCGGCTTTTGCTGTCTGGGATAATTGGCTGTAGTGTCGTTCCGTTGAGGGAGAGTTCAGTCCATCTCTGAGCTCATCGTGCACATCATCGCCCCCGTCTGGTCAGTCAGGGACCTGCAGTCTGTCTGCCGCCCATGCGCAGGAAGTGACGCGATGACTGCGTGTGACTTCTCTCTCTGCTGTCTTCTATGGGGTCGTACTCTTAAGAGTTTGGATGCCGCAGAATCTGTTCATTTACACACCGGTTATCAAAGCCTTTCTCTAGCTGGATTTGCTTTACAGAAAAACCCAATAAAACAGTGGGCTTGTAGGATCGCGAAACGGTCTCACCACGCCTCACGGTGGTATCTGAGAGTCTGACCCGCCCTCTCTCATTCCCCCCCCCCCACCCCCCGCCCCCCCCCCTCTGTCCCGCAGGTGCGGTCCGCGGTCCGGAAGCGGTGGCACCGCTGGCAGGACAAGCACTCGATCCGGGCGCGGGTGGCCCGCGCCATGTCCATCCCCACCTCGCCCACGCGGGTCAGCTTCCACAGCATCAAGCAGTCCTCCGCGCTGTGAGGGCCGCCCTTCCTCCTCCGGGCCGCCAGGGGGCGCTGTGAACAGAACAGGGTAACGCTCGTTTGATGGAGACGCGGTGCGCGGGGAGGGCAGGTTCCGGCCTCACTTCTGCTAAAAACGGGGGAGGGTGGGGGCCGCACCCCACGGAACACCGGCGGTACACAAGTCAGGGATGAGAGACCAAAAAAAAAAATGTTTTTTGAAGATCGCACTGGTAGCTTTCTGGAAAAGACCATTTCTTTGTTTCCCGTTGTACGGCCCTCTGGTTGGATTTTGTCGAGATTCTTGTGACCCTTGTCGGATAAACGCTTGATTCTGAGCGGTGTAACCCGTTTTTTTTTCGACCTTTTTTTCAACCTCACTCCTATACACCTCGACTGTGATTACACTCTGATGGGATAACAGGACCAGGATACCAATGCATGGGGAATTATACAGAAAAAAAAGCCAAATCCACATTTTCAGGTAATCCTCGTTTGTAACTGGATACTTCCCTCTAAATATTTTTTTTTTTCCTTTTTTGTTCTAAAAGACACATGAATGGATGGAATTGTACAGTGAGAACTACGTTATATTCAGAAATATTGCAGAGAATAAGCCTCCAGTTCATCATGAATCGACTGAAGGAAGAACTTTCTCCATTACCGTCTGACCTACTGTCTGTGATAACCTGAAGCATTCCCCCACCCAATCCCAGTACTTATCGAGTTATTGTAAAGGCATATTATCTCACGTTTAAAGTGCAGTGCTTATGGTGTTCGGTTATACACACGCTGTGTACTGTAGCCTGCAGAACGTTGCACAAATCTTCAAAACGTGACTCTGAAAATGAGACGTTTGTAATGTTTCATTTTTTCCCCCTTGGATGGAGAGCACACTTTCCACTCTTGACAAAAAAGGACTGAGGATCGGCGCTTGGGAAGACTGACGAGGTGCGAACGAATTTTACCTGAACCATGATGAGCTAAAAAAAAAAAAAGAAAGGATAACGGAAAATACACAATCCAGACGGACTGACTGGGGGGACAGCCTTCTGTGTGCTGGTCGTGCAGACTGGGAGGAATGCGCCAGTGTCATAAGGAGGGATTTCCTTCTCCTGCGATTGCTTTTTTTTTTGAGAAGAAAAGCTGTCGGTTTGTCGCGTCTCTAATCTCTGCTTTCCTCCTCGCCTGGCGTTCCGCTCGCGCTTCGACCGCCGTGCTCGTGCGCACGTAGCCGGCGACAGCTGGGAGAGCTCGTGGTCTCGCATCCACGATGAACTTCACGTCGGTCGAGGTTCGGCTCGGAAGCACGCGCACGCGGAAGGACAGCTTGTGTCATGTGAAGCAAAAGGAAAGACTTTGAGTCGCATCCTCCAGTGAAGCTCTGCGAAGAGATGAATGTAATTGATGAATATCTCACAAGTGTGCACACACACGCACACACACACAAGTGCAGGTACACACACAGCCGCACTCCCGCAGTCTGCGCACACACACATTTAATCGCTCGATTAAATCGCACGAAAACGGCTGGGAAACACAACTCCGGACTGGAGCGTGGATTTTCCAACTCCGGTGCACCAACTCCCAACTCCTGCTTCTTTGTACGCGCATGCTAAAGGTTCGATCCCGGCTTTCTCTCGCGAACCGCTACCAATTCAATCACCTGACTGCCTTGAAAGCACACATATCATGCTCCCTCAACAATGTGATGACACCGCATTATCACTGCAACGTTTCAAATTAGTGGCAGTACGAAATTAACTTGTTTTTTTTGGGGGGACGGGGGGGGGGGGGGGGGGGGGACCCGCAGTGTACATGACCTTATTGTTTGCGATGCGATTGGACAGGTTACCGCCGCCGCTGTGCTGGCCCGGGTCATCGAACACACGCCCGATTTCCGCAGAGCAATTAACGCGCCGATCTCGTCTCCTCTCCCGCTAATTAAAAGCCGCTCCTGCAGAACGAAAGAGAAAATGAAACGCCGCCGCCTCCCTGTCGCGTCCCGTCAGCAAGTAGAAGCCGCTGGCCTGTGACTGGCGTGAGGTACACAGCGAGCGGAGAGTGGAATCTGTAAACACGAGCGCTCGACAGGGGAAGCGCTGTTTTCCAGCGCGGGTTTGGGTCTCAACAGTCCGCCCCTGTGTTACCGCGGTAACAGGCTGCCGTGCTGTGCTCCTGGACCTGTTCGGTCGGCTGTGAAATGCGATGATCTGTCACGTTCGTTCTTCTCTTCGGTTGCTGGAAACGGAAAAGTTTCACTTCGGGGTTGCTCGGTTCGCGAGTTGAGCGACTTCGGTCGGGAGCGCCGTGATTGGACGTTCCACATTCCAAATTGTTTCGATTGGTTGCCGTGAACAGCAGGCCAGCACAGGGGGCACACAGCACATTCTCAGCAGCTGATCCAGGACCACCTAACCCGAAAACTTTAATTTATCCCGCAAGTTATCCAAGTTCCTGATTAATAAAAGACAGAAGTGGCACTCTTTGGATGAATGTAATGACCGTGTGACCCCTGGAAGACCCGTTCAAATGTGTGCTAACACTTTTATTTGAGCAGAATTGATAAATTAATTACATATTGATGCATTAAAACATATTTCTTTCAGCTTTTTAACTGGGATATATTAGCAATCAGTAATGTTTCAATATTTAACAATATTCACAAACCAAAAACATGGTATTGCTTCCAAATATGTATATGACATTAAATTGAAATAATAATAATAAAAATAATAAAATCAGCTAAAGGTTCCTGGTTGATGCTAGTCTCTAAGCCTTGTGGTATCAGCTGTGATCTCAGTAGGCTTTAATCTCTGAGGCTCTTGCATTGCAGTCCGGGTTTAAGTAGAGCTCTCGCAGCTGGGATCAGACAGTGGCGCTACGCTGTCCCGCCTCTATGGTACGTGCGCTCCCTCCGCAAATCCGCCGCCATTCTGCCCTGTGATTGACAGCTCTTCAGGAAGTCAGCGTTGCCCATCCTATTAGGCAGAGGCCTTCCGTTGTTCTTGGGTCTGAATACGTCTGGATGAGCGAGTGAGTGAGCGAGCGTGCGTTTGAGGCACCGTTGGGACTCCGAATGTCTTTTCCCCGCAGATCGCTGAGTCCTTCCGAACGAACGTCGCGTTGTGGCTCCAGGGTGCGATTTACATGTGAAAAAAAAAAACAAGGAAACAGCACCATGTAATTAAGTTGATAGATCACGGCTGTGATGTCGGGAGACTAGGTCCAGGCCCCCCCTCGCTAAGATCTGCTCCAAAAAGTGGGCACCGTGTGATTAATTAAAAGCCGTTTTTCGTGAAGATGCCTCTGCTTCCCCCCCCCCCCCAGAGAGCCCAGAGCGTGTATCATTTGGGGGGTGCAGAGGGAGAACAGAACACTGCAGCCTACTGAGAGTATGACATATTCATATTTATGAAAACGGTCATGAATAAATGGAGAGATCATAGACAACTAAAATTATAATTGCATTGCGGTGAGTCTTGTTTTTTTCCCTGGAGCCCAAACATCTTTGAAAGCATGAAAGAGTGTAAAAAAAAAAAAAAAAAAGGATCTGATTTTCATGCGTAACTACGGCGCGCACTTTTCAAAGAAAAAAATATAATGTGCGTTCCCTTGTGACGGATGCAAAGTGATTTGGGGGACCGGGTCATTGTTTTTTTCCTTTTTGAGTATTCAAAAAAATGAATTGAGTACTGCAATGTAAAAAAAATTCATACGGGCTGCTGCTTCATACAATATGAGCTGCACAACTAATGATTTCATAATGATCCGTAACTTCCCTTATGAATGGAAGAACTCTACATGAAAAAATGCTGGTGCGCCCTGTAATCCTATCATCAGTTAAAGGATAACTTCAGTTTCGTTTGTTTGAATTGCACCATGCTGATCGGTGGTGGGAGTAATTTTGTCGGATCTTTCTTCGTGCGGCTTTGGTCATCCCAAGAATCGATCCGCTCTGTCTGTGTTGTCGTCTAATGTGGCCTCGCAAACAAACCTTGAAATGCCTTCTAAATGTGTTTTTTCCATTAAATTAAAGCTTTATTAACATATACGAATGTGTTTAACAGATAACTGTGAGCTAGAAAGAAAGTGGTCTGTGAAATGAAATGCCAGACACCAAATGCCTGGTAATGGACCGAGGGGAAAATGACGTCAGTGAGCGTCTGCTTCAGGCCGTGTGGTTATTGTTTTGAGGGAGACTGTTTAATGGACATTTCAAGGTTCATTTTCAGGCCCCCATTAGTGCTTGGGCTGAGCGAAACTCCGCAAAGAAAGATGTGACAAAATGATCATTATCGATGTGCACGGGCGAAATAATTTTGAAAAATGAGTCCAAATTGGGGAAAAAAAAACAAACCCAAATATATCCTTAATGACCGAACTGATGCGCCACAATGATCAACATACTCGTAAAAGTAAAAGCCAATCTGTTGTTTTGTTTGGATTTAGATGCCAATCTTAAGGATTTTTATTTTTATTTTTCTGAAACATCTATTTTGATCCTTTAAAAAAAAAAAAATTTTTTTTTATTAATAATCCCCTTTTTTTCTGAGCATGTAAATGTTAACATTTCTTGTCGATTGTATCCCCGTCACTCCGAACAAAAGAGGCTTATGGAGCCGTTCGGTAGAGCGACGCACGAAAGAGGATCCTGGCTGTGGGCTCTGGGGTAGGGAGAGGAGGCATTGTGTAGGGAGCTCTCGATCGATGCTCATTTCATCGCCCAACAGCAGGGAATTATGGGTGGAACTGCAGATGGAGGTGGAGATGAAAAGTGAGTGAGGAGACGTATGGCCGATTGTACGTTTGTTCTTTTATTCTCTCTTCTGAAGAACGTAAACACTGTCACCGTAGGGCTGGGTCACTGGAGCTGCTTAGGATGAGGGGCTTTTCTAGAGCAGAATGCTTATTTCACTGGCTCAGGATTTTGAAAGCAGAATTTCAGTATTGTGTCGGGTGGCTCAGCCAGTCTCCCACAACGGCTGCTCGAGCCATCTGATAAATGTATCGAATGCTACTTTTTTTGTAAGGCGACACAACCCAGAAAAAAAAAAAAAAAAAAGAAAGCTTTCTAATTGTGCACAAGGAATCCAGGTGTATTAAAGCTCCTCACACCATCACAGCTGCTGTGAGCGGGTTCTAGGCCCGAGATCGTGCCCACCATGTGAATGTTGCCCAGTTAGAGGTGATCATGCCTTTGTTGGCAAGTTTATATACATATCAGGGGCGTTTATCATTACAAATATTGTTTAGACATGCGATTGACTTGGCATTCGTCCATGATCTTGTGGAAAAACTTGATGTGATGTGAAGCACAACGTGTGGAACTGTTGCTCGCAGTTTTGAGGAAATGCCACACTCCTGAACACCATTATTAATTTGCTAGTTGGTGAATACTGCATGTTTTGCAGACTAAGACGTCCGTGCAGCCATTTTCAAATAGTAGGAAGAAGCTCCTAACTACTGCAGAGTCCTTATTGGCTAGTTTTGTAGCACCACAGCCCAGTCTATTGTTGGGGGAATGGAACGTTAAATTAATTCACTTGCATAAAATTTAATTTTTAATTTTTTATTTAATTTGGGTTCTCTGGATAACCCTGTAGTGTGGGCCCCTCCACGATAATTTTTTTTTTAATTTGTAGAGATTATTTATATTTTTTAGCATCATGATATAAACAAAGGGGGAGGGGGGGACCATCATTTTATGTAATCACCCAAGCAGGTTTATCATAGTTCAACGTGTTAACGATCCCCAATGGAAATAAATTCCACTGAAATATATCGCAATATTTAATTTAATTTTTTAAAAATTTGTTTTTATTTTTTTTGGTTCAGTTGTCAGCAGTGACTCATAACTGGCCTGTGTTGATTATCTCATGGGTTTCTCTTCCCTTTGTGCTTCAGCTCCTGTTACATCGCTGGCACTTCACTGCAGTTGTTGTCAAGACAACACTGTTTATGACTGACGTGTGACCCCCCTCACGTCAGTGAAATACAGCTCTCCTGTTGGCCATTTTCCCTTTTTTATTTCGCACTTCATTTGTTCTTTCTTTCTAAAATCCAGACACAGAAGAAGGCTTCAGCCCCTCTTTCCCACAGTACTCTAACAGCATCGGTCAGGCGTTCAGTTTTCAGGTATTTTATTGATGGTCTGTTGTGTTCGTGTGGCATTAAAACACGTTTTTTTTTTTTTTTTTTCATTTTTATTTATTGAAACTGTTGTCACCCAGAATTTTATATATAATGCTTTTTGTTCACGGTAAAAGTTGTAACTAAGATAAACGAGGGTCAGATTGTGTATTTTGTATGTTGGGGGGAAAAAAACACTTTCAGTGAAGAAGACTATTGTGCAGTGAGTAAGATTGAGACAGTGTGTCGTACGTGTGTTTTGTTTTCATTGTTTTGTGGAAGGAGTTGTTAATTTATTAATTTAGCTATTTTGTGCTTCTTTTATTTTTTCTTTTTTTTTAATGTTACATATTGGAAAAGATGGAATTGTACATACGTATTGTAAAATGAAAAATAAACTTAAGCATATATTGAAATTCTAAGAATTGTATGATAATAGTGCTTAACTGTGCATTAAAATGTGTTTTTCTAAATCCTTGCGTTGGGGTTTGATTCAAACACATGAACACGCACGCACACACGCACACACATATGGTGGCACAGTCAAAAATTGTGTATTTCAGTGATGTCTTCAAGAATAGATTCAATGCTAAAATCTGTTTTATTGCCCATGTGATACATCCAGTATTCCATCCAAATATAAAAGGAAGATGTGTAAAGTGTGTAAAGTCATAACTGCATGCGCGTGCTTCAGTGAAAAAGGTTACCCTTAGCAACTAATTATCCAATGAATGGAAGGACATGCAGATATAACTGTGTGCTGAATGCCTGGCCCCAGGAACTCCTGGGGTGATGCAGTGTAAGCTATTTGATATATATAAGGGCTTATAATGTCTTTTGCTTTTTTATTCTTTAATGTGACTTATAAAGCTGCCCTAATGCCTTTGAACAATCTGTACAGTTACCCATCCTGCTCTTCCATGTCAATCCATTTTCTTTCAAAGCGAGTTACCAAAGGTATGCCACTAAGGTGTATTTCTCACCTGTTACTGTGAACGTTCTAAATTCATTATATCCTCCTGAGACCCAGGAAGAAAAAAAAGTTTGAGTATTTACATTTTTTACAGAATACAATTGTAATAGATAGAGATAAAGACACATTGCAGTGAAACATTTTTATTTTTATTTTTTACTGACTGTCAAATTTTATTGAACATTTAGTAGAGATTAAGACCAGACATTCAAGTCCCCTACAGGGGCGGGGGGCGGGGGCGAGGGGGGAAAAAATGAATTTCAATGAAATTTTTTTTTTTTCCCAATGAAGCTATGAATTTCGGGTCTTGAGATGACATTGTGTTTTTCAGCTTTTATATAATTTTTCCCACTGCAGGCAATAACAAAAGCCTTTAGTTTGCATGTGAATGCTGTTCCTATTTATGCTGCTATTTCTGCAGGCGAGTGCATTAATGTCAGGTTTGTCATGCTTATTTTTTGTTTTTTTTTACTCCGGACTGAGCCACAGCATCCATTCGCACATAATAAAGATTGCATTTTATTAGATGAGTGTGTCTAATGGTCCAAGCCAGTGGCATTGCAATCTTCTCGTACGTCTCGTTTTAATGTGTGCGTTGGTTCCATCGGCAGAAATGGCAGAAATTACTGGGAAAACATCCTGTTTTTGCGCTTATTTTGTGCATCACTAAGCAAATGACGTTAACCATCCTGAGAGGCTGAAACAGGGCCCCACAGTCCTTATGGAACATCACACATACCAGCTACCGACAGTCTGTCTCTGCCAAAGGTGGTATGCAAATGCGCTGCTTGTGCGTGTGTGGGTGTGCGTGTCCCTGTGCGAGTGTGTGTGTGTGTGAGAGAGAGTGAGTGTGAGTGTGTGTGTGTGTGTGTGTGAGAGAGAGAGAGAGAGTGTGAGTGTGAGTGTGAGTGTGAGTGTGTGTGTGTGTGTGTGTGTGAGAGAGTGAGTGTGAGTGTGTGTGTGTATGAGAGAGAGTGTGCGCGTGTCTCCCTGTGTGTGTGTGTGTGTGTGGGTGAGAGAGAGTGTGTGAGTGTCTGTGCGTGTGGGAATGTGTGTGAGAGTGTGGGTGTGCGCGCACGTGTGTGTGTGTGTGTGTCCCTGTGCATGCCTGCGTGTGTTTGTAGCTGTAACAGACATATAAAAGAATGTTAATTTCATAAATCTACAAACCCTCGTGGGCCTCGATGACTAAGATAGCAGGCTTTGGCCTTTTCAACGCCCCCCCCAGAGCCGCTCACTGTAAACAAAGGCGACTTCTTAACAGATTAATTCAGCGTGTCTGCGTTTCCCTGGGTTTGTGGTGCAGATCTGAGCTGTCTGACTAAAGCAAAGGGGCCACAGGGACGGTTTCTGAAATTAAAAAAAGGGTCGGAGAAGCAGAGCAACGACTGAAGACTCCCCTCTTCAGGCCGCTTCTTTCCCCATCCCTCCCTCCCTCCCTGTCGTCTCTGATTGACTATGTTAGCTTAGGGTTGTAGCTCGGTAAGCTATTTATCATAGTTGACTTAGCTATTGCACTCGTGCCTACTCGATTATTGCTTGTATTATTTGCATAGACTGCTTTGTTGCTGTTTTTGTCTGTGGTGATCAGATTAACCTACAGGGTCCAAGTTAAACTACGTGGCCGTTCCCCTGCACTTGGTACTGTACTTCCCTCTAGGGTTTTCGTCACACTTGTTCCTGGTTATGGTTATACACTTTGTTGTACGTCGCTCTGGATAAGAGCGTCTGCCAAATGCCTGTAATGTAATGTAATGGAGCCTCGTGTGCCCGTGGAGGGCCGAGAACGTGCAGGCTTTCATTCCAGCCAATCACTGCGCCTGCTGGCTTCAACCAATGAACACACGCTTCAATCAGAGAGGAGGGAAACTAATCGGTGAACTCCGCAGGCGTAGATGGTGTGCGGTTGATTGGTTGGAATGAAAACCCCGCCAAACCCCGGGCCCTCCGTGGCACCCGACTGGGCGCCACTGCGTTAGGAGCTGCGGTTCTCAGTCTTCTCCAGAAGAAGGGGCCGGTGTGGGCGCCCAGGCCTTCTTGTTCAAACCGAGCGGTCGCGCGCCTGATTCCACTAATCGGCGAACTCGAGCCTTTTGCTCGAGGACTGTGATTGGTGGAGTCGGGCGTGTTACTGCCTCGCTGAAACAGAAGCCTGCACCCGCCCCGGCCCATTTCAGGACACGGCTGTGACCCGCTGGGGCGGAGGGGCGGAAGGCTAGCGGCTCACCCAGACCCGCACCCAGACTGCAGCTAACCCGAAACATTTTCCAGAGCCTTTCTCACTTCGATTTTCCATTAAGGCTCTTGTTGACTGTTCAGCCGCTTGTCTTCCTGTGGGCTCATTTGGCCCCCCCCTGGCCCAGTCGGTCTTCTAAAGTAGGTCATTTCAGCAGCGTTGCTAAAATGACTCCATTCAGTTAAATTTACTTCTGTTTGTCCATAATTCTGGCGTCAGGCCCAAATTTCTCCTGACATAAACGAACCGCAAACTGTACTTGGTGAAACAAAAGGGAATGTTACTCAGCGCTCATGCACAGCACAGCATGTCACAGAACACTTGAACAGCGCTGCAGACAGAAGGGCGATGAACAGACCGTTTGTGCCAGAAGCTGCTTATGAGCACAGCGAGCAGAACCATGTTTAAAACAAATCTGCTCTTTAGTCAGCGATCCTTTAATAGCCATACGTTCTTCGCATGTACTTTTAGACTGCAGCACTGAACCGGGCCACTAATTTAAACCCCACGAGGCTATACGTGTTGACGTGTGTGTGTGGGTGTGGCGTGCGAGTGCGTGTGCGTGTGGCTGGCAGTGCGAGTGCGTGCGGTGGAGTGCGAGTCGAGTGCGTGTGCTGCGTGCGTGCGTCAGGCCTTGCGTCATGGGCTGTGGGTGCGCGTGCGTGTGTTCAGTGTGTTGTGTATGTGTGTGCTATAGCTGGCCTTTCACACATTATCTGGCCTGACGGTACCTTATTTATTGTATGTAGAATAGCACTGGTCATGGTGACTGCTGTTTTTTTATTTTTATTATTTATTTCTGCTGTAATTGTTCAGCACAGCTGGTATATTATGCATCTTGTAATCTTTCGCATTATAATAAACTAAGTTTAATTTAATTCTGTGCTAACATTGCTTATTATGTTGAGCAGTAATATTTAACAAGGGACATTCTTCTGAGCTCTCCAGTAGTGGTGCTAGTCATCCTCTTGTGGTTTCTGAGTTCTACTGTTGCACTGCAGCCAGTCTTGTTATGATTTCACTCATTATTGTTACCCCCGAGCAGATGGGATGAGATTTGCTCTTGTCATGTCACAAGGTCAGATTGGACCATACCACCATACTCTCTCTCTCTCTCTTTCTCTTTCTCTCTCGAAGGAGAAGGAGAAAGAGAGATAGTCTGTGAAAAGAGAACCACACAATTTGTCACAAGTCCATTGCACACGTTGTGAGAATAAAATGTGCTTTAGTGCGTGGAATGATTTGCTGTAAGCCTGCTTTATTAATAAATAAAAAATGTGAAACTGTCAACTTGCTGTTGGTTCACATTTTTTTTTTTTAAGTTTTTGTTTTTGTTTTTTTTTAAACGGAAGGCATTCCCACGCCATAATTTAGGTGAGATGGGTTTCCAGATGGCTTGATTAACCCTTCCGGGAACCTTCCGGCAAATGACTCAGTTCCCACAGAAAGCCTGTGGATAATGAGGCAGCACTAGGCGCAGTTATTTGGCTGTGGGCTGCGAGGAGGCGTTTCGGAGGCCATTCTGGCGCTACCGCGATGCCCTCCACTAAACAGCGTACCTGTTTATCCGGATAAATGAGCCTGCTCGGAGAGGAGATGCTGTTCGGTGTGACTGAGTCCACTGAAGCCTGCTCATTTCACACCGTCAGCACTGTGAAGGGCATTCCTGCTGTGTATCTCACTCTGCCACAGAAACATAACATATAACACATAACACACAACACACAACACACAACACACAACACACAACACACAACACACAACACACAACACACAACACACAACACACAACACACAACACACAACACACAACACACAACACACAACAAAACCCTACAATGCTCACCATTTTCCTGACTGAATTGTACGTAGTGCACTGATTTCCTGCGTGCTAGATAGTCTCTATCACCGTATCAAGCCTGGTCTTGGAAAACCCCCAGAGTTTATGCCTCTAATACATGACCTGGCACACGCTCTGCTACTGTACATGAGCATGGGCGTGTTGCAGCATAAGCCTGGGAACTCAGGCCAAATTAGTCCTAAGCTCCCCCCCCCCCCCCCTTCACAAACACAGTTTGCCAGTAATGTTGATAAACATTTTGAGTGTTTTGAACTGAAAAGGGAGCCAAAAAAAAAAACCCCACTCTGACCCCTAAAGGAATGTAGAAGGTTTGGAGAGGGCTGCCCCTCATTTTGAGTCACTACCAGAGAGCGCTCTACAGTCCCCCAAAGCACTGAAGGCCTCCAGGACCTCGGACAGCGCTGGAGGCCTTCAGGACCTCGGACAGCGCCCTGCCTCGCCCGCAGGTGGACACAGCTGCGGGCGATCGTACCTCAGCACAGCTGAAGCGTTTTGCTTCCCTCGAGCCCGTTAAAAACGGCACAGCCGATGGTGGCTTTGGAGAGGCGTGAGTTTGACACCCAGGGTCTAAGGCTTATTCGTGTCTTTTCATATCCATTAGACTTTCATATCTGAAAGCAGCAGGAAGTAGAATAGACTTAGAATACATCTTCTAAGGTCTCCTGGAAATCCTCTAAACCCAAAGGAAATTGAAAGCATTGAGGGCAAATTCAATGCTGATTCAGTTCTGTTGTTGTCAGGACCTTCTGTGTGACACCTTTATCCTCGATGTGTCGTAAGAATTTCTTATGGTCGAGAAGATCAAGGAACATAGCGATGCAATGAAAGTTTTTTTTCTCTTTCTTTTGTGTGTGTGTGTGTGTGTGTGTGTGTGTGTGGTAGTGATTTTCGTGTATTGTTCATGTGATGTAATATGTATAAGTTGTAGTGTGTGTGTGTAGTGTGTGTTGTGTGTGTGTGTAGTGTGTGTGTGTGTTGTGTGTGTGTGTGGTTGTGTGTGCCTCTCTTCCTTATGCTCCTTAATAGGATTATAAAGGCTAGTGAATTTAACTCTCTACATTATAAAAACAGCCACGGGGCTGCCCATTGAAAAGCTGCTGAATGAAAAATACACAAGATAACTGGAGTAGTGTGTAAGTCACTCTGGATAAGTGTCTGCTAAAAAGCCTGTCATTGTAGCAAATTAGCATTCTGAACACCTCATGGGTGTCAAACTCCAGTCATGGGGGGCCACGGTGTCTGCTGCTTTTCGCCGTGTTTTATTGATTGGCTAAGGAATCCACACGCCTTGTTCTCAAGGCCTTAATTAGCAGTCGATTGAAAGGAAAACACAAAAGCCCCACAGACGTTGAGGCCCCCTGGGTGTTCAGTTTGACACCCCTGACCTGAAGCGAGGACTGAAGGCTTGTTTTCTTTTGCTTTCTATTCTATTCTTTTTATGTGTTTGATTTTTAAATTTAGCAAATACAGAGCAACTCATGGAGCCTATATTTTGAGCTGTTGTTGTCCTTGGGGTGGGGGGGGTTCAGGTTATTATTACTCGAGACTACAAGAAGGCCAGTGCCTCACCTGGGGTGTAAGACTGTAGACTCTTCTAACTCAGTGTCCTCCTCATTATTCTACACTAGGCGGGTATTTCACTGAGTAAAACCATGAAGCAGGATCACTGAGTTCGCTGGATAACTGCACTGAGTAAAACCATGAAGCAGGATGACTGAGTTAGCTGGATAACTGCACTGAGTAAAACCACGAAGCAGGACCACTGAGTTAGCTGGATAACTGCACTGAGTAAAACCATGAAGCAGGATCACTGAGTTCGCTGGATAACTGCACTGAGTAAAACCATGAAGCAGGATCACTGAGTTAGCTGGATAACTGCACTGAGTAAAACCATGAAGCAGGATCACTGAGTTAGCTGGATAACTGCACTGAGTAAAACCCAGAGCAGCACTTTTTTACTTCAGTCCATGTTCCACATTTGGGAGGGTTCCGGGTTTTACTCAGTGCAGTTCCTCAGCTAACGAGAAAAGCCACACATCCTCTGCGGAGCACGCTTGACGTCGCTCTCGCCTCCCACAGTCGGCCGCTTGTGGGCGGATTCTTCCATTTTTAAAACAGCGGTGATTAAATGTATTTCGATTGTATATTTTTGGAAATCCCCCACACAGCAATAATTAACAAGTCCTCCTTCACAGAACTATGTGAAATCGGAGACGGTTTACACGTCGAATCCACCAGCTCGCCTCACAGTACGCCAGCTATCCCAGCATGCCTTGTGAACGCAAAAAAAAAAAAAATCAGCTCCCAGTGAAATTAATGGAGGCGATAACTAAGTTGCTTCTTGTTCACGGATGTGTGGTTTTACCTTAACTCAGCGATATCGCTTAAAGAAATTCTCCCAAGGGGTCTGCAATCTCAGTCCTCCTTGTTACTCTGCACTTAATTAAGCAATTAAAACAAGTTGATTACACGGTTAATTACAGCATCTTCACCTGGTTAATTGGCTCTGAACTGAGTGCCGATCTTAAGGTGCAAATGAAAACCAGCAGAGCGTGTGGCTTCACAGGACCAGTGTTGCAGTCCCCTGTTCTACACAGTTACCCTTGCATTACACTCCCATTTTAAATTTACCATCTGTCAGCCGGCCAAGACACAGGAATAAAAACTAAAAGCTCTTTTATAATATTAAAGCCTTCCGTGATTGGTCTGACCCCGTACCCCAGGCTGTAGACAGACTCAACACAGGGGGGATTATTTATATCCATGTAAATAATTCATAAAGCTATTCTTTTTCAGTTCCTGCCACTCTCTCTGAGTTTCCATTATGAGAATACTCTCGTGTTTTGTTAATGGAAACTAGCTCTGAAAAAATAAATAAATAAATAATAAAAATCGAAAGTGTTTTTATTTTTATTTCAGTTATTTATTTGTCCTCACTGATAGCGTCTGTAACAGTGCAGAAGGCTCACAATCTTATAATACAAATCCACCCTTCGGTCCGTGAAATGGATCACCTCCTCCAGTACCCCCTCACTCAGTAGCCCACAACTCTTTCGCCGAGACCAAATAAACTGAAGTTCGCCAAATGTCGGTTTAGATGGCGCTTTACCCCATTGCGTCACCCTTATGAGTGTATTTTTCCCCCCTTAATGTTGCCCCGGCTCTAAATCGATTTACGTTGAGCTTTTAGGGGTATTGGCTGAAATGTTTTCTCAAAACTGAGGCGCTGTGTGTTTAGTCTACAGGCTACAAATACGCCGGCAGGTTTTTTTTTTTTCTTTTTCCTTTTTTTTTTTTTTCCACCACCCGCTTGATTTGCTGGTACCTCAATCCTGCATGGAAAATTAATGTTTCTTAATTAAAAGCCCTCAAGCTGAATTTACAGAGAGTGCCCCAGGCAGGAACGACGGCTTGTCTCACGCTCTTCTACTTCTTCTTCTTCTTCTTCGTCTTGTTTTATTTTTTTTTTTACTTTGCATAATGAATGGAAACCCTGAATGAATCACCAACACTGAATAGAAAAACTAGAAGGAAGGGAAGAGGAGGGGAAGGAGGGGGGCAGGGGGGACAGGGAGAGACGGCTGGCTCTCCAGCCACAGCCTTGGTATAATGAGAAACAGGCTTCAGGTTTATCATCCTATCAGCATCATGAAGAAATGCAGCCGTCATGTGAATAGAAATTCCACAGTCATTATAATAACCATTTGAAGCCTGTCAGGCATCACTGACTGATTACAAAAATAAACAGGCCTTGTCTCTCCACCCACTGAAGGACACAAGGGAAGGACGCAAGGAAAGAGGACTTCAGGAAAGGTGTATTAGGCAAATGGAACGTCTATGTACAGTCAAGCGTCAGTTTGGAGCCCCGTCAATCACAGACGTGTCAGATGGGGACTGGTGGATCCTCGGGTGGATCGTTTACGAATCACGCGTCCCGAAAAAATACTTCCGCCGAGGCTGTGCTCGTGTTCCTCGCCGAAGCGTCCTCCTCCTCGCTCGTCCCCGGAGAATTTAACAGATTGGAGCGCCGGTTACAGATGAAGAATCGATTTCTGAGTCGAGCAAGGACAGGAGATGAGGACGGGTAAAATAAGGGGTTGGAATGAGCCCAGTGTGGTATAGAAACCGTGGATCCTGGCCTCTGTTAGACTGTAGGCACCTGTGAGGGTAACAAAAACTTTTAAATGTATCTTCCAGTTTGTTGAAAAGTGGTTGTGTATTCAGCTGTGTGATTCTCTTGCATCATTTTTTTATTCGTCCCTTCCTTGACCCAGCAAATTAATTTGAGATGGCGAGGGGTTCAGCTCCTCCGTTGAGCACAAACATCCTCTTTCGGGTTTTATCTTGAATGTTTCTTCCTTTCCCCGAGGTGGAGCTTTGAGCTGCTCGATTAGAGGTGAGAGGAAGAGTCGCCTCTCGACAGCAAGGGAGTGTGGGAGTCGCGGTCCTCACTTCACCTCCTGCCTGTCAGTCATATTCACTCACACCCACACACACGCACACACACACACACGCGCGCACGCACACACACACACACGCACACACACACACACACACGCACACACACACACACGCACGCGCACACACCCACATGCACACACACAGACACAGAAATAGACACACTCAAGCACACACACACACACACATAGAAACAGGCACACTCAAACACACACACACACAGACACACACACTCAAACACATGCAGACACACACTCACACCCACACTAACTTCCACACAGACAAAGTCTACATGCTCGCGTACACATACATATCCACAGATGAAAGACAGCTTGTTCACCTTACCTTAAGGCTTCTTCGGCCTGATTCACTTGCTGATTTTCAGGTGAGAACAAAAACCAGAAGACCTTACCCCCCCCCCCCCCCCCCCCCCCCGCACCTGAGTCTGGTGCTCCTGCAGCGAGCTCTGGAGGCTGTGCTGAAAAAAGGCACCTTTTATGTATCAAATGTCACTAGTAATGTGATATTATACATGCACGTGTGTGTGTTACATACGTAGACTGTATATTTATGTATGTATACAGTACGTGCCCCTGTTCAGGTCACATAAGTCTGAGAGCTTTGGTTAAAAAGAGAAATGGGATGCTGCGTTTTTCCGTCTGCCTGGTTCCTGGGGTAATACGCTGCACCTCCACACCGGTCCGAAAGCACGTCAGGGACCTTATCGATTATGGGCTGGATGCACGAGAATGAAAACTCCGAGTCAGCTGTTCCTATGGAAACGTAGGCCCTTCGGAGGCCACATCAGCCCGATGACAAAACAGGAGAAGGCCGTCTGGGAAACGTGGCCGGGGCGAGAGCGACGAATCAAATTCGGCCTCCGCAGAGCGTCCCCACCGCCTGCCCCGGGAGTGCTTTGCGACAGATGGGTCGTTTACCCAAATCAGATGCTCCTGTCTGTTTTCAGCTTGTCTGGCTCCTGAAAAAAAAAAAAAAAAACATTTTTTTTTTAAACTGTGGGGTAATTCGGCTCAAAAATAAATATGTGGTTTCTGTCAACGGCCTTGTCATAATCCTCCTCCTCGTCTGTCCCTCAAATGCATTCCAAATGTGCTGGATCAAGGCCATGATCCGTCAGACAGTGAAGCCATCTGCTAATCCAGCATAATCATGGTTCAGTCCAGGTTATTATATTATGGTGATGTTGTAAAACCACTTTATGTATTAATGTCATTTCCCTTTCTAAAGCTGAATATTAATGACAAGTAAAATGAATTTAGAAAGTGAAATTACATTGAAATATTTTATTTTTTAATTTGGTGTAGTTGAAGTAGTATTTTAAATGGTGTGGAACAGCTATTTATATTCCCTTCAATAGTATGACATAACTGGAACAGTATATGGCTTTATTTAAACAAGTCATGCAACCGATCAGGTGGATTCTCTCACAGTAGGATGATCAGAGTAGATTTAACTCAACAGACAAAGGTTCCAGGTTTGATTGCTAGGTAGGACACTGCCGTTGCACCCTTGAGCAAAGGCATTTAACCTGCTTTGCTTCCTTATAAATCCAGCCGTAAAAGCTGGATTCTATGTAAAACATACTGGGTAATGATAATGTAATGGGTTCTTGACCTTGAAAGTCTATCATTATGACACTCCTGTCAAAGCCAATTGTGATGCATTTGCACAATGTTAATGTGTTGTGCTCCGTTGCAGTGCTTGCTAGTTTATGAATCGTACCCTAATGTGATGCTTCTGCTCTGATGTTTCCCAGGGAATTCATTTTTAATGCCTTTAAAAGCCCCGATACGTGTGCTTGTTTAGAAAAAGCAGCACTGCGAGACTGAGAAATGGACACATGCCCCAAAGTAAACCCAAATGTAATAAAATGTTTGCTGTAAAAAGAAATTCTACACGCTCTTTCAACCAGAAGTCATCTTCGTTATGGCAAGCGGAGAGCTTTCATTTTAAAAGCGAAAAAAAGCGTGATAAATTCAGATAGCCTCAGACTAAGAGACTAAAAGGCCTGGGTGATGTTTTCGTTGCCCTCTGGGGCATTTTATAGTTCAAGTCAACCCCTATCAAGATGGAATTTAGAAAGATGACAGTTAAACAAAATTGGTTTTCTTTGCTCCCAATTCCCTTTGCTTTTCAGTGCTTGTAATTCAATTCATTCAGCAGATGCTGGTTGATAAATCAGGAAGGTTAAACCTAAAAAAAATCTATTATTATTATTATTATTATTATTATTATTATTATTATTATTATTATTATTATTATTATTATTATTATTATTAATAATAATATCAGTAAAGCATAGAAAAGTATTTTAATCTGCAACAAATTCGTATTTACACCCAGGTCTGGACATTAAGCAATGACCCACACTTATTTGATCTCATTAGACTGACCATCACAATAATTCATTCTTGTTATTATTATTATTATTATTATTGTTTTTTATTATGATATAACTTTGATATGATTTGAGTGTGTTATGATTTATGTGATTCAGCATTGATGCTGGTGATGAATCGAAGTTAACTATATTATTATTATTTATATTATTGATTAGTTATTATTATTATTATATTATTATTTGATTATTATTATTTATTATCAGTAAATAAAGTATTTAATTGCACAAATCGTGTTACATGGCGCTTCATCCCCTACTGCATTCTGGCGACCATCAAATAATGTTACTTACTATTGTTATTTCTGAAGACCTAGGACTTGATCGGGAGATCTTGTTTTCTCTGCACTTGCGTCTATCTGATTCCCATATACTATGCAATACGCCTGTTGCTCTCCCTGCTGCATCTCCGCGCCGTGCTCCGCGCCCTGGCTCCCGGCCTGGCTGGCCTGTCGCTCCCGCTCCTGCGCTCCTACCCTGCGCTCCCACCCTGCGCTCCCGCCCTGTGCTCCCGCCCTGCGCTCCCGCCCTGCGCTCCCGCCCTGCGCTCCTGCCCTGCGCTCCTGCCCTGCGCTCCCGCCCTGCGCTGCGCGCTCTCCTCCCCGCACTGCGCTCCCGCCCTGCGCTCTGAAGGTCTTTCAGTCGCGGGCGCGTCGCGGCGATAAATCCAGACGGAGGCGACGGCGCCCCGGCTCTCTGTAAATGTCCCTTAAGCACTTTTACGCAGGGATTTTATGGACAGAACCGATGATGGATGCTGGTCTGCGGACTCTCCTCTCTGCTCTGCCAGAGGACGTGAATCGGCGTTTAATTTGAACGGCCCTGCGATGCAATCAGCGCCGCGCACGTCACGAAGACGCACTTTTACAGACTGCTGAGTTTGGCATAATCAAGGGTCCGGAAAAGCGCTCTGTGACAGACCAGCTCTGCTTCTATTACTAATCACTGAAGTATTCGGTTGTATGAGGTCACTTTTACTCCTGTCTTTTTTATGCAACTTGCGTTCACTTTCAAAGTGATGTGATTACTTCTGCAGCACCAATAAAATGAAAACTGTGATAAAATCTACAGGAGGATGCAAAGTTTCTTATTGCATTAGCATTTTATGGAATAGCAACAATCACTGGTGTACTACCTATCACCCTGTAGTGTAAATATGAGGACTAATTTATATGGGGACAGTAACTACAATGAGAGGACTTAGGGCCTAAGACTGGTTATGTACTGTAAATGAGCACAGATCCAGTTACCTTTGCCACAAAGGCCACCAGCCACGATAAATCAGCTGTAGCAGGTCATATGCATACATTTCATCTATCTCCTCCAATTTCTTTGTGGTCTCTAACATCACAATGTCCTTAAAATACATATGCATTATCCCAATTTTAGGGATGCCCCGTATTTCTGTATTTTAACCGATGCAAAACCCCAATGTGGCACCTTAGAAAATATAGGAAAAAACACTATTTGAGCAGCAGTGTAGCATAATGGGTAAGGAGCTAATCTTGTAACCAAAAGGTCACGGGTTCGATTCTGCTGTTGTACCCTTGAGCAAGGTACTAAAGGTTCTGCATTGCTTCAGTATATATCCCGTAGTATAAATGAATGCAGTGTAAATTCTATGCAAAAAAGTTGTGTAAGTCGCTCTGTTTAAGATGTATTTGTCTCAATAGTGTCTGCAAAAGCCCCACATATCCTTAGTAAATATGGCCCTTTTGCTTTTCTTGCATAGCGATGCTCTGCGCTGTAAATTAGGAAATCACAATAAAACTGGATCATACTGATATGCCATTGCATGAATTGAAAACGATAACGTTACTCTATTCTCTAAATTGTTCTTCTAACTTCTTTATTTGATTATATTTTCGTAATTGTCTTAAAACATTGATGACTGTGACAGTGGCGTCACTTTGGTTTGGTGACACCCGGTGCGGTCGACAGTTGGAGTCACCCGATGTTGTCAACGGAGGGGGTGGGGGGGTGGGAGGGGGGTGCTGTTGGATGTTGTCGACCGGGGGGAGTGCTGTGCTGTTGGCATAACCAGCAGAAAACTGCATCGTAGAAATTAGCGGTTCCAACTCATCGGTACACAAAACACTGCACAAACATTTTATTGCCAGTCATTTCGTTGTCGCCCCCCCTCTGATGGTGTCACCTGGTGCGGTCCGCACCCCCTGCACCCCCCTAGCGACGCCTCTGGACTGTGAAGTAGGACAGAGGCCGACAGATTCTTTGCAAATGGAACGTTCGCTTGCTCTATAAATCAAGCTCCCATCTTCAGCCCTAGCACCAAAAGAAAGTTTTTTGTGAGCTTTTAAAAATTGATTGAATAAGAAACAACTTCAACAACAGCTTCTCGTTTTATTAAATTGTAAGCACCCTTAATTCAGCTGTGTGCACTTGCAAGAATCTAGGGGAATGACTTCAAACTGAAACAGGAACATCTTTTGACTATGTTGCTTCTCTTTATTCTTTCCATGAAAAGCCTTTTGCCTTTATAATCTTTTTCATGACAAAAGAAATAACTGCGAGGCCCTGAATGTGTGAACATTTGCATTTGAAGACCTGAAAGATCTCGCATCTCGATCTGCATCTCGCAGTCAAAGTGAGATAATGGCATGGGAAGGCATTGTATCGCACCCGAGCGCGTTCCTGATCGTTCCGACACAGAGGGGCTTTGACTGGCAGCCGTAATCACCGCCCTGTCTCCGCGAGTGTCCGGGGTTTGCCATAAACAAAATTTCCTCCCGTCGCCAAGCTTACACGGAACAGTGAGGTACGGGATTTATGATTAGAATAACAAAACACCCAGAATGAGTCAGAATAGCCGCCCATGGCATGTAGGCCAACATTTTCTGCATTTTTTTTTTTTTTTGCACGCAAACTCACAACTAACTCTCACACAAAACTTCTTTTATTTGTAAAAAAAAAAATGTAAATGGCCAAAGTAATTGTCGATTAATACAAGGCTGGCCTGTCGATATGTGTAATCGTACTTGGTCTGGTCGGTCCCGGGCTCGGGGGTTGGTTGATCGGGCTGATTGGTTGATCTGGGCAGGTCACAGCCGGCCAGGAGACAACGGGAGGGGGGCGGGACAGCGGTGTGGCACAGCGGCCGCCATTGCGTTTTAAACGCCAGTGCGCCACTCAGCTGCCCCGTAACATCCGAGACCCTGGGAGGCAGAGGACGCAGACACGCCCTCCTGTCTGACGAATCGCAGCGGTGATGGAGAGGATTCGCCGGACAGCGGATCCGCAGAAAAACTGGAAAGGTAATAACAGAGGGGGTGGGGGGTGGATGGGGGGGGGTGGGATTCCTGCAGCTGGTCGCGGTTTCTGCCGGGCTCTCCAGGCAGTGTTTTATCACCGCCATTCATCACGGGATTGTCCTTTTGACGGGCGTGGCGGTGATTGACTTCAGTGTCCCGCCTTCGGCTGGCTGCAGTGTGTGGTACCGCTATCGCTACGATCACCGCCAGAGAGACAGCGAGACTAAAGAGCCAGGTATTTAACGACAGGCTGTCTGCGGAATGACAGCCAGCCTGCGATTAAATAATGTTTATCATTGTTGGACGAGTCTGTGGGGGGCAGGGGGAAGGGGGGGTGGTGAGGGGGTGTTGGGGGGTTTGGGGGGGGGGGGGATGAGACCCTGGTCATGTATGTTATCTCTTCAGATTTTAGCAGAAACACACCTATGGATCCCAGGGAATTTTCAGCCGAACGTGTTGCACATACAATCATATGAGAGCAGAATCCTGCTCTGAATATTGGTGAGAAATGGATCCTTCTTTTTAAACCGTGACAGATCATGTCATTAGATCCGTTACTCGAATCTCACTGGACATTTGAAAAGTTAACAAATGATAAGTAACGAAAGATTCCTCATGTTATCCACTGCCAATCATAATACATTCAACTTCATTGACATTTTCTGTCCTTACATAAAATGCTAATGCATTATTAATGGATTAATAATGTATAATCATTTTATCTCTCAAGTATGTCATGTATGAATCCATTCAAATGTTGATGCAACAAGGAAAAAATGTTCCGTTTTTGTACATGGTATAAAACATACATCTAAAAATATTTCTCATTAACTGGAACACCAGTTTTCAGTTTGGTATGAATTATCTCCAGCTTGCCCTTCATCTAATCAATCAAGAATTTGTAGGCGTGAGTAGAATCATTTGGGCACTACAACCAATCAAATTCCAGATGCCCCGCCCTCTCGACCTCCTTTTGACATTTCCGAGCGGAAGAATCAGAAGGTGCCGATGTTTCAGAGGGACCCCCAATTCCTTGCCTGGGGTCCCCAAAAGTCTAAGCTCTGAGGGCGAATACCCGCCCCATAAATCATACTGAGTGTTTCAGAATTACACCGGACTTCTCACAGAGAAAAGGTTTATTCCAGTACCCCTCCCCGGCCGTGATCAGACCCTACGCTCCTGTTTACTGTTGGCCCAGTAAATTATGCTTTTGTTTGTAGATAAACATGAATTATTATACAGCTAATTACTCTTGACTCAAAGAGAGGGAACGGTTCTGCATGAGTCCAATTAAGAGTAAACTTTGGTATTACTCACCTGTGGAGATAATACAGATAATTGGCTTGTAGATAAAAATAAAAAGAACTAATGTGCATATCTCCCTTAATTTCTGAGTTTTTTATAGGTTGATTTGCTACATATTTATGGAGACGGACAAGTTAGAAAATTAATTATTTTTTTAATGACTATTTTGTGGACATTTTGGCTTTGCAGATCCGTCATCAAAAAAATAATGCAGACTCACTGGGCTCACTAACATAGGACTGGGAAGGGCCTCCCATAAAAAACGAGTTGGTTATTTGCCAACAGTATGCCCTTATTCTCTGGGGCACATTTTGAGCTCCCTTGCAAGCTTTGATTGATGTGATTTTTGGCTGCTGGTATTTAATAAAAATAAAAAGATTAAATGAACAAACGAATAAATACATAAATTGGAAGTAAACGGGATGCAGGTGAAATGCTAAGGTGTTCCACATATTGGCTGCACTGCCTCCGGTAATGATCAGCGGCATGTCGTTATGTTAGTTAATGCGAAGGGAGAACAGCTGTTCGCATGCGCACAGCGCTGTTTCGGATCAAAGATAAAAACCGATGAAGGATGAGTCGAGCAACGCTGTGAGATGTCTAATTGCGAATGCGATTATCCACATGGACAATGGCCGCGCGGAATGACATATGTCTGCAGTTACCGAATGATGTCAATTAAGCAAATCGCTTTGAGCCAGCCGGTGTTGTTGGAGAAAAAAGAAAAATGTTCTCGTGTTTAAACCAGGCGTGCTGTCATTATGTTTTTTTTTTTTTTTGGTTTTTTTTTAAAGTGTTTTATTTGTTGGTCTTCAGTTGAATTACAGCAGCGAACCAGATCAGACAGAGAGCCGCACCCTCTGATCCAGCAGTGATGAGGACTGTTCTGCGGGGGACAGGGGAATAATCAAATAACATCCGTACGGACACCTCTCACCGCAACATCAAGGAAATGTGTTTAATGTTAGGACCTGGATTTGAGTACGATTTGTCCTTAACGTTGACTCACAATTAAATAATGTGTTTTCGGAAATGCATTTTGGCAAGTTCACGTTTAACAAGAACGCAGACCAAATGTGTGTCTGTAAAAAAAAATAATGATAATAGTAATAATAATCCTTGTTAATTCCGATTTTGATGTCGATTTGAAACCCGTCCATAGTTCCCTTTTATTTCTGACAGTGAGCATGTGTGGGGCCGAACGCACAGCCAAGCGTTTGGAGTGCTTTCGCTGAGGTCACACTGCGGTTTGGGACCGTTTGGGCTCTTGTGGGGGGGGGTTGGGGAACATTCACGCTCTCGTGGGGGGGTTAGGGAACATTCAGGCTCTCATGGAGGGGTAGGGAACATTCTGCTCTTGTGGGGGGGGGGGGTTAGGTGGGGTTAGGGAACATTTGGGCTCTCATGGGGGGGTTAGGTTACACTTGGGTTCTCATGGGGGGGTTAGGGAATATTCATGCTCTCATGGGGGGGGGGGGGTTAGGGAACGTTCTGGCCCTCATGGGGGGGGACGGGGGGTTAGGGAATGTTCTGGCTCTCGTGGGGCGGGGGGGGTGGGTTAGTTAACCCTCTGGCCAGGAACAGCAGATGGATCGAGCTGCTCCCCGCCGATCGCCATCGAGCATGCGGCGCAGGAGCAGGGAGAACGCACGCATGCATGCACGCGAGCGGGCGGGCTGCGGACTGCAGAGGCCCAACCGTGGAGCGGACTCCCAAGCTCCGCCTCCTGCCTTCTGAAGAACTGGACGGACGGGCGCATGTGCGGAACGATGGGACGACCTCTTTTCTCTTTTCTTCTTCTTTTTTCGTTTCATTATCCACCCTCATGGGACCCGGCTCGGGACCGCAGCTCTGCTGATTGGGTGACGGTGATCTCGGCACCCCTGATGACACATTTAATTTTAATCTCAGGTGGGGGGGGCAGGTGGGGGGGGGGGGGTGATTAGGAGAGGCGGGGTACTCAGTTAGTCATCTGGCTGGGGTTTCTGGTTCATTCAAGTGCTGAAATTACCAGGAAGAGCCTCCAGAGCCTTAATCAAAGGCTGGGATTTGAGGTTTGGGGTGGTGGTGGCGGGGTGGCTAGGGGGGGGAGGGGGTGGGGGTGCTCATCAGAATGCTCTGGGTACCCATAAGCCCATCGTTTGCCCCGTGGCCTTGTGGGACGGCGGAAGGGCTGGCGGCTCACACGGTAATTTAGCGGCTTTTCGCGGCTCTGGCGGCCGCGTCCATCCATCACGCCCGCGACCTCGCGCACAGGAGAGGAAATGAGGTCAGGGATTCGGGGGCCGTCGTCCGAAACACGGGGGGGGGGGCTGGGGGGGCGCTGGGGCTAGCACCGCCCCCGCCACCGCCACCGTGACTACCCATAATTCATAGGGCTGGGAAAAATGCTCCTGGACCCGGCCGGCGGAACACGCGGGCTCTATCAGCTCTGAATAACCACGGCGGGAAGCCGAGGGCACGTCTCGGAAATGTCACCCGGGGGGGGGAGGCGGGGGGGGACTGATTTACACTTTATACCTTGGACAGAAAGCAGACGTCATCAAGCTTTTTTTACATTTTTTTTATACACTTGGGCGGTGGAATGAAGTGTTACATATGAGAGCCGCACTTCCCCATCTTCGCGGATAAATCACTTTTTCCCCGGTCGGAAATGGAAATGACCCCCCCCCCCCTCACCCAACCCCTCCCTTCGAGACTACAGTGACAGGCTGTCTGTCTGTTCATCTTCCTGGAAATATGTTCCCCAGCGGCCTGTCTTTCGATGCCCATCTGCGGTCCGTGGACCATCGTTACTCCACATCGCATTACATCCATTTCGCAGAAGTATGCGCATTTAATTGAGTTCGTTCGTTTGATGAGAGCAGCCGTGACAACATAAAAGGATGTGTTTGCCAGAGCCAGCAACGGCACAAAGAAGGCCTCCTAGCGTCATCAGCTCCCGTAATCAGCTGTCCGTTAGAGCTAAACTTCCACCTATTTTTAGAGTTGATTGGATGCTAATTCATCCAGTGATTCTTCATGTGTTTACACGATTTTGAAGTGCTTATTTTGAATGGTTGCAACCCTCAATTAAATAGCGTGACCCATTGTTTTTTCCCTGGTTGAAGTAAATAGTGGAAAAACCACATTATTTTTGCTATAGCTTCCTTCCTTTCTCCTTCCCCAACCCCTCCCTACCGGAACATCACACACTATTTTATGTACTGTTATATATTGTTTATTTACCTGTCTGTGGGTGCCAACTCAGACTGCGAACTGTGGAATTCTCTCCTCCGTCTTGCACTTGGCAAAAACCACAGTCAGTATCAACAATTATTTTAATTTTATATTTAGACATAAACTTTTATTGCTATTCCTTATTTTATATTTTTTAAATATTTCCTGTGGGGTGAGACAGTTTGGCTCATTTCAAGAGTTGCTCAACGGGGTAAGAAAATTTCACTTTTTAAAATCTTTTCCTACTGTCAAGCAAACAGTAACTTAAGACAAGCTGATATTCTCTACTGGAAAGAAAATAAATAAGATATTAAATCTCATTACAGGACGAAAACACTCGTTAAGACAAACTTTTTTGGCAATGCAGCAGGGTTGTGCACATGACTAGTGTTAGCGAATGACAGTTGAGTTGAGATTTGCATAAGACGTGTCACTTGTGACGTTTTCCATAACCTTGTCAGGTCCAATGCGATTTCAATCACCTACACCTTCTTGTGTCCTCATTTCCTTTCATTTTCCATGGGAAACGTGCACTGCAGTTCCTGTGCTGCTGCTGCTGCACTCGGGGGTTCTGTGAGCCACAGCATCTGAGTTTCTAACAGGGGGTTTCCCTTTTAATCTGCGACCTTCTTCAAAAGCGGTCTCCTTCCGCCACGTCCCTTCGTTAGACATCATTAGTATAATCAGGTCGTTCACAGTCACTGTTAGAGGAGACAATGTGAAGATCAAAAGATCAGCCTGGCAAAGGGAGGCAAATGTGAGGGGTTCTGTCAGGCGCTGGGGGGTTAGGACCCAAAAACAGAGTGAGGGGGAAAACACAAAACTCCAAATGATAATAGGAAACAAGGGCTTTACTTAGAAAACAGGAACAAAAGCTGGGAACAAAAGGCCTCGCAGGGCAACCTTCAAAAAACAAAGAAAAACTTCAAAACACTGGAAACAAAGAAACTCCAAGAATCCAAAAGCCTGTAAAAATGGAACATGGGCAGAAACACACGGGGAGCTATTCTCAGGAGGAAACACGCAGGGCAGAAACATAACCAGAAGCACACACAACCAAGCAAGGATCCAGCACCTGTGTCAGGGAGAAGGGAACTTAAATAGACAAGACACTGACGAGACACAGCAGGGCACAATGCACAATCAGGCCACAGAGAGGGAAGGGAAAACGAGACAACCAAAAAACAATAATTGAACAATTGAAAACAATAATACAAGTAAACAGGGTTCTCTCTGTCCTAGCACACCGAAATACCTTTCATATTTTTTTTACCTTCAAAAAATCTTTCCCCTAAATTTTCTGGTTAATTTATTTAATTAGTATGGGTAGCATGTCAGTGTGATAATGCTGTGTAAAGGTGAAGGGGAAGACGTAAATAACAGAGGTTTTATTTTTAGAAGTCACTGCCCGGTTTTTCAGCAATGTAATATGTCATATGCATAAAGGGAGAAAAAAAGAAGCTTTTAACAAAGGGTACCTTTATCTTCACCTTTATCATAAATTACGCTGTTGTTTAGCTAATTGCACAGTTCTGGGCATAGATTTGCAGCAATCATGCCAAATGCATTCTTAAATTAATTCAGGCTTTCTGCTGGAATTAAATTTTCATAATCCAGTCACTTGAAATAGGTGTTACTTTTGCCCCCGTCATGTCTGCCCTCTTATGTAAGAACAAGTTGCAAATTCCCATCTTCGGTGGGACTGAACAACAGCTTTTATCTCTATGTCTCTCTGGGCAATGACGGACCCATAGTGATGGAAATGTTCTCTCTGTGACATTTGTACTGCTTTTCAGCTGGAGGTGTTTGAAGCCTTGAACTTTCAATGCACTCAAAGACTGTGTTTCGCTGTGTCTGAGACTGAAACACTGTGAGCCCAAAGGGGGCACGTGGCTGCAGAGTTTCGTGCCAGAATGAAAGAGCCAAAGTTTCTGATAAATTGCGCTGGGTTATTTCACCAAAATTCTTTATGATTCTGTCAGCCCTTAGTGCCTAATTGTTATCGCTCTCTTGTTCCTGTAAAATTAATGTTAAGGTCAGTCCTGGTGAACACGAGAGGCTGTCGCTCTCTTTATCCGTCCATTAGAGGTTTATGGCAAAGACAATCCAATCAACACTCATTACATATTACATTACATTACATTACAGGCATTTAGCAGACGCTCTTATCCAGAGCGACTTACACAACTTTTACATAGCATTTTTACATTGTATCCATTTATACAGCTGGATATATACTGAAGCAATTTCGGTTAAGTACCTTACTCAAGGGTACAACGGCAGTGTCCTACCCGGGAATCGAACCTGCGACCTTTCGGTTACAAGCCCAGTTCCTTACCCACTGTGCTACACTCCCTCCCCTCTGATTTCCTCTGATGCCCACTGTTTCGTGTTTTGACGCGCCCTTCCGTAACACGATCGTCGCCTTATTCAGTGTCGGTGTGTAATCTGATCACAGTAAGCAACGAAAAAAAATCCACAAAATCAGATCGCTGTTATCCTCCGTGTATTTTTCAGTGGCAGTTCCCCCATGAAAGGAAAGTCGATGAACATCACGAGTTCCTGAGAAAAAAGTTTCTCCTGCTTCATCTGCTGCCAAAATAAGATGATATGTAGAGAAGAAGAAAAAAAAAAACGAATTAACACCACTCATTAAAGGCATCTGTCATATTGGCAATGAACTTCATTTTATTTATTGTTATTTATTGCAGGCGGGTAACTGAGTGCTGAGCTCTCTGCTGCAGTGATGGCGTTAGGAATGAAAGGGGGGGATGAGCAGGAGGCCAGGTGACCAGAGCCAGTTTTGTGGGGATTTCACCAGCACTCCAAGGACAGCACTCAAAGGCTCATGGGAATTTTGGAATCCACAGCCAGGGCTTGGGTTTTAACGCATTTTTTCCAAGGGAGGTTACCTTCCACAACTCAGCGCCCCTTACTTGTGCTGGGACATTGGAATTGTATTTGCTGGAGGGAATAGTGCCCCCTACTGGCTCACCTAAACATCTTCCACCATTAAGAGTTGTGCAGGAATGTATGTATATATACGCAATTACACATATACTGAGTAACTACTGTTCTCTGTTTTTTTCTATTATAAGATGACTATGCAGTCATGGTTTGTGATTTTATTTTTGGCACAAATATTTGCTATTCCTATTGGCCTTGATTTGTGTGATTGCTGTTATTTGTTCTGCTTTCCTATTGCTTGTATTTTTCCTGACATTACAACCGCAAAAACAAAATTTGAAAGTGGTCCTTTTTTTCTTCTTCTGTAGATTTTTAAAAATAAACCCACGATAAGATATTTGAAATGTTGAGCCAGAGAACCTTTTACAAAAATGTAGTTATCATTGCATCTTTCATTTCTGTCGTAAAAGCAATTTATGTTTTAGGGGTTTTGTGTGTGTGTGTGTGTTATTTCTCCATCTGGAGCTCATATCTGGACAATGATAAAGTTTGAGCTTTTGATGAGGATACTCTGGGTCAATTCTGGTGCATCAATTGCAGCTGCAATGAAATGGATTCTCATCCTCATTTGTGTTTCCATCAGCACTTGGTGACGAGGCAACTTCAAGACCGATCTTTGAGTGCAAATGTATTTCCCCGTTCGATCCTGTGGTATTGTATGGAGTCGTGAGCCAAGTGCAGGATCATCAGTCTGTCCATAATCCCTGTATGCACAGTTATACTGAATTTACAGGGATTATGGACAGACTGATGATCCTGAGTGGCCACATGAATGTCTTTATGGGATCTGGTGGGAAATGTGCTTGTTTCATGACCACGGAAATGTCAAATGGTTTTATTAATTGTCAGGCCATAGCTACAGTTTAAGTGAAAGGGAGTAAGTCAGTTACTATTTTTTTATTTATTTTTTTTATTTATACATTGCCATGTATCTTACAAGCTTTGGCAATACAAATGTACAAATTTGTCATGCCAATAAAGCGAATTGAATTGAGAGAGAGAGAGAGAGAGAGAGAGAGAAATAGAGAGAGAGAGAGGTTAATGTATGCTGATGCTCTTCAGATATCTCTACCGCTTTATTTTTTCCCAGTCATCTTCTGAGCGATTTGGCACGATGAATGATAGCGATAGATATGAGCTGTCTCTTTTTAACCCCCGCGGTAAAACCTCCCACCCTTTGCTTCATTCAACATGTGATGCCTTTAGCCACACCTCCTTCCGCTCCAGTGTCTCAGACACATACTAACTATTGGTATTCACTGGTATTCATAATTTCTTGTTTCATCTTGAAAGTAATGTACAGAAACGTGATGGAAAATTGGCGCAGATGTTTTATTTAATCCAATAGCTGTGCTGTCTCCTGGGCCTCGATAGAACCTTCTCTCCTGTCATTGTGGACCAGTGACTTCGCACTTCCAAAAAGGTCAGAAAGAGGTTTCATAATGATGTGTCTCCCTACAACATCGAAGACCTCTTGTCTGTCTGAAATGTGACTGATCGCAACATCCTCTTTCGGGGAGACGAGGAACTAGCATCGGCTGTGTTAATTGCGCAAAGCAATCGGAATTAACGTGATTTGGGTTCCAGCTGTGGAAGTGAGGGATGAAGAGGGTTTTTTTAAAATGTAATACAAGAAGCAAATGGTAGTTGTTAGAGTGTGACCTTTCACCTGCTTCTCTCTGCTGCCACGGTTGCATTGAGCATCTGTTAATTATAAAAAAGCAGCTGCTCCTGTTTTTTTTTTTTTTATCTTATCATTGTAATTAACCCTGCTTCACAGAGTTGCCCTTAAATCTACAGTAGCTTAACCTTCCTCAGGTCCTTAAGAATTAGAAATGAGGTCAATTCATTTTACCCAAGGAAAAAAAAATGGGTATTTTGGTTTGATTTTATTTGCGACATGTTGTTGATTCATAGGCATTCCTACTGGATTTTCATAATTATTACTATTATTATTATTATTATTATTATTATTATTAATTTTTCCTTTATTGAAACAGTGCAGAGCATTATACAATAATAGTTTGGTAACACTTTACTTGAAGTGGGTCTTATGTAGCCCTCATAACTCCTTTATACGCACTACATAATGTGTCATAAGTATTGGCATAGGCATTCATAAAGATTATGACCACTTCATAACAGCTATCGTAAGGTGTCATGATGCACTGAACGGTGATGGTCATTGTTCAGTGCATCATGATGCCTCATGGCAGCTGTTGTAAAGTGGTTATAATTCTTATGTAGGCCTATGACAACAATTATGACACATTATGTAGTGCTTATAAAGGTGTTATGAGTGCTACATAAGACCCACTTCAAGTGAAGTGTTACCAATAGTTTTAACTACATTTATAATCGGAGTTACTCATAGTTCAACCCTGTCTGACCTCTTTTTTATCAAAAAGTTTCTTTCCGAGTCAAGAAATCATGGCGAGATGGTCTGGCTCATGCTCAAATGAGCACAAACTCCCCCAGAACTGGGACTGGGACAAGATACATATTTAAAGATAAATACATCTGTGGTCAGTTGAGGTCACACAAGAAGGGAATTCAGTGGACGGCCATGTTGGGCTTCACAGGATTTTCATCAAGATGTTATCTCGTTTGGTGCTTGGGGTGTAAAGCACCAAGGGCAAAACATCTTACGCCTCTGAGATCTTAGGGCACTGCTCATTTAATGGCCCCGATAATATCTGAGCCTCAAGTGGTCAAAAAGTTACTTTTCCATGAGGGTTATCACCTGCTGGATTTTAGACTGAAATCTTGCCCAAAAAAATTGAAATGTCTAAACTGAAGATGAATTTCCAAAGCCTAGCGGGCAGATTCTGTTTGACTCAAGGATATTTTTTGGAGGGTTATTTTACTTGTGGCTTTGTAATTGTAGTTTGTATTTTTTGGCTGTTTGCTGATTTGACCTCTGGCTGACTGTCAGGGATATCTGTCTTCTCCTTTCAACACTCTCAACCAACATTCAAATGCAATCCCATTCCAGAACTCCAAGTCCAAGACAAAAAAAAATGTTTAAATGAACTAACACAATCTGTGGCATGTTTATAAATAAAAGCCATGTAAACTTTATATCTACTTTAAAGTTTCTACTTAAAAGCCATTCATTAATTAGGTTATATTATTGTTGCTTCGCAAATCAATTAAACATAGCGCCTGTTGCCTCAAAGTCCGCACAGTTTCATTTCAGTGCAGTCTAGCGCTTTGGCGGTTGTTTGTAATCTCCAATCCAAACAATGACTTTAATGCGGCAGATAGAGGCAGAGGCTGAGTGCACACTGGGCCTGATTAGCATAAACCCCGTGTGGCATTCGGTGCGCCGGAGAGGCGGATTGGTCTCGGCTGCGCCCGCCGGTGGAGAGAGCACACGCACCTGGGCTGCGTTAGCTAATCGGCCCAGGTGCTTAAAGGTGTGCTGCTCTCCACAGTTTGGGGCCGAGACCGGGAGCTAACACCTACAGGTGCTAACAGGCGCTATGTTTAATTGACTTGCAAAGCAACAGTAAAATATCTCCGGCGAATCGAATGCCACACCCTGTTCTCTCTTTGTTGCCGGCGGTGCTATGAAGGTGTTAACCTCCCAGCTTCAGCTCATTTCCTATAAACAGCCTAACTTTATTCAGGCCATCCTTGAGTCAGCCAGCAAGTCATTTCCTGTTTGGGTTTTTTAGAAAATCTCAGTCAGTGTATGAGTGGAAATGCAACTGCTTTTTTTTGGGGGGGGGGGGATATTTGTCTGACAGGGATGTTGGTAAAATACTGAACAGGGCAGAAGGAGGGGGGACATTTTGTTTTGTTGTGTCTGTCAAAGAGATTCTGTAACAGGAGCAGGAGTGTTTGAACACTTGGGCACGCTCTGTAAATCTGTCCCAGACAGTGCTGGAGTGACACGCAGCCCCTGGCTGTCTGCTGGTGTCTTTGGTCTCTCTGTCTAATTTTTCTTAAGAAGGAATTATTGATATTTTAGATATTGTGTGTGTGTGTGTGCGCATGTGCGCGTGTGTGTATGTGAGCGTGTGCGCGTGTGCATATGTGTGTGTGTGCGTGTGTGCGTGTGTGTGTGAGCGTGTGCGTGTGAGCATGTGCGTGTGCGTGTACATGCTTTGGGAAGGGGAGACTTCCTGTGATCCACGGTTCTGAGATTCAATGCACAGCACGGAATATTTTATCGCTCGCATAATCAGTTTTTTTATTTCTATTGGGAAACAGATTGCAGAAATAATCATTCACTTTAACGATACAAAAGTTCTTGTGAGTCTACCTGCTCCACTCCAGTCACCTGCTTCAGCCACCTTAATGATGTATGTCAACACTCAACTCAACCAGCACCCTTTACAACAGGGCTTCCCTGTTCCTGGTGATCTACCATCCTGTAGGTTTACAGCAGGGCTGTAAAACAAAGCACACCTTATTCGACAGTTAGAGATCTACTGTCCTGATCAGCAGTTGCCGACTGTGGTTCCAACCTAAAAAGCACACTATTCACAGTAGAGATCTACATCCTTAGGTTCACTCAACCCTAACGAAGCACACCTCATCCAACAGCTAGAGATCTACTGACCAGTAGGTTTTCACTCCAACCCTAACAAAGCACACCTCATTCAACAGCTAGAGATCTACTGTCCTATAGGTTTTAACTAATAAACAGTTTTTGCATTCACTTCACCTCAAACTAATTCCACATTACATTCTGAATGTGAAATTATCAGTCATATGACTGGTACCTTTTGAGGACAAACGTTTGATATTATGTAGCCTCCATCATCTCACTGCTTCTGAAAAGACTTTTTAAAAAACCAAATAGCAGTCGGGAGTGTTTTCACACAAAGGCTTCGCATAGATGACTCCTTTCATCACTTCCTCTTTTATAATCGGGGCCGTGTGAATGAGCCGCTTATTTGATCATTTTCTGTTTACTGCACTCCTAATTCATTCACGAGTTCGCTTCCCAGACTTAATTCAGCCTGACAGAGCCAGCAGATGGAAGCCTTGCAGAAGAGCTGCGGTGATTCAGATGTAAAATCCGGTTGTGCTGTGCGATCTTGTGAAATCGGGTAAATAAATGTGGAATTGTTCTGCCATCCGAAGGGGCCCGGAGGAAATGGGAACTGTTCTACCCCCTCCAGGTCTCCGTCCATCCTCCTCATACCTCCCATCCACTCACCACCCCCAACCTGGAACTGGTGCTCAAAGTGGGGCTGAGCATCTCCAGTTTGCACCCCCAATCTGGAATAGCCAATCGTCTGCAACCGCAACCACTTTCATGTGCGATCCTCACTGCCGATTTTGGAGAGTGTAGATATCCTCCTGCTTCTTTTCACACCGCAGACTACGGCTAAGCTTGCGCAGGGTGGAGTCAGAGGAAGACCTTTCATATGTTATGCGGCTTTAGCACACGGTCCGCAGGCTACCGAGTGACCAGCAGGGGTCACTGGACAGCAATGAATGTGGATCCCAGGGTGACAAAATCACCAATTGCGCATCACCAAATGGAGCTACTGGCCACGGTCGGCACTGACTGGCCATGAGCCCCACCCGTGCACTACAGTGTGGTGCCTTACCCGAAAGAGCCACCCAGCAGCCCATCCCGCACATGCAGGGTACACTTGAGCTCAATGCCAGACATAGTATTCAGTCCTTTTGAGAATTTATATACTGTAGCTTTGAAGTAGCACATCTGCCTCAAATGTATTTATTTCCTTTGTTTTCTGTATTTTTTGTCCTGAGTGCGCACTGTGTTTTTAAACTCCCTCCGAGGCTAGTCAAGAGACAGGGCACGTCGGCCAACTGTAAACAATCGGGAGGTTTGACTGACGGGCCCTTGGAGGGAGGCGGAGTCTCCGCTGTCACCCACCTCACGCAGTGTTAAAGAGAAGCCAATCAGCATCCTTCGCTCCCCAGTTCTCTCGAAACTCCACGGTATGTGCCCGCTGGTCCACCCTGCTCCTTAGCTGACCTCTTCCCCTGTCACACACTGTTAATGTCACAGGGCTGACTACAGCAATTAGGCCCACCAAATGTTCTCCTGGCAGGGAACGTCAGGCAAGTAATCTCGAATATTTTTGTTGATTTCCTTGGGGAAAGGGGGGGGGGAGGGGGGGGTCTTTGGAAGAGTGAGAAAAAAAGTTTTCAGAAAATTCTTTGGATGTTGAGCCGGCCTGGTATGGTCAAATGGCCAGCCCATTGTCTTTGTTTTTACACATAGCCCCCACCCCATTTATTTGTCCCAAACATTATGGAGCTCATTGCATTTACAGTTATCACTTCACCTGTATTTCTTAATGCAGCTTGACTCATTGAAACACTGCTGGCAAACATTGATGCAAATGTGTGAGTGAAGCCCCAGCCAAAGTTTTTAGTTGGATGGAAACTAAGTGCATAAAACACCCTAATATAAAAGCATAGAATATGCGCGTGAGCTGTTCGACTACAAATTTTAAATTATGGAGTACAGAGCCAAATGAAGAAAAAATGCAACTTTGTCCCAAACATTATGGAGCTCACTGCATGTATAAATATATTTATTTATTAATTTATTTTTAGAATAACCTGTGATTTGCTTTGTATGTGGGTGCAGGAGAAGGGATGTTCCACGCACGTATAAGAGGCAGCAGGATTGGTTGGGAAAAGCTTAACAGCAAAGCCCTGTTCTATGTTAAAATCAGATCATGCGTTGCAATAATGATAAGTGGAAAAGCTGTCACAACAGAACATCGAAAGAATAATGATTTCAAGCCTTTTTCAACTTCAGCTGCCACTGCGGGTGTTGTGGGTAATTTATCAGCTGAAACTCTGAAGAAGCGCTGATTGTGTTTGAAATACTTACAGCTTTCTCCTGTCTCCAGTGTGTGAATGCACCACTCCGACTGCATACACTCCCAGTTCACCATTTCAGGACCGGTGTTGTCAGGCTTTGGAGCTTGTGAATGTGCTTTTATTTATTTACCTATCTATTTATTAATCAGCCAGTTTAATGCCTCAGATTGTAAGCCATTTGATTGTTTACTGTGATAGGTTCCTCATTACATCTGTTACCATCCATTTGGCCCTTATTTTACACCGGGCCGGCCAGTGGAGGAGGGGCTCCTCCTCTGTAGCCCAGCTCCTCCCCAGAATTCCTCCCTTTGGGGAGTTTCATCCTCACTTGCTTTTTGAGGGTTCAGGCCTGGCTTCTGCCCAATTTTCCTTCTGCTCTCTGTAAAGAGATAGCTTTCTGTAAAAAGTGCTATAAATTGAATTTATTTATTTATTTATTTATTTATTTATTTATTTATTTATTTATTTATTTACTTCTTATTTACTTGAAATTGGAAAAGAAAAGCGTTGTTTGGTGGTTAAAAAGGTAAACATTGTAAAAAAACAGTGTAGATGAAGAGAAGATAAAATGTCTGTGTATTTTCATTCATTAGTACCATGTGGAACGCAATTGCCTTTGTTGCCTGAGTTCCCTTTGGGGATTATATCAAAAACATATCATTTAAATATTTACATATACTATATATCTAGTAAGGAATTACCTATAGATGAAGGCACAGCGGATGTTCTTAGCGTCTGCTTTGATAAATGTCTGCGGCACAAAGGAATAAGAACAGCACAGTTACGGAACAGCCATCTGGGAGAGACCGTAGCGCAATCTTATTTTTCCGGAGAATAATTTGAGGTGACCTTTGGAAAAAAAAATGGCTTTACTTTAGAATACAATGGACAGATCTTATACAAGGCAGAAAAGCACTTGGGGTGGGGTGGGGTGGGGATTGCAGGGGCAGGGGCGGGGGCGGGGCGGGTGGGGGGCTTGGCACAGAGGGCAGAGAAAAGGCGCCTGAAATAATGAATGTGGGTCTGAATGTAAAAGTAGAGCGGCTCAGCGAGATAGCGCTGAGCTCAGGATCAGTCTCAGCTGCGTGACGCTGGAACCGAACTATAAGAATACCCAGAACACCCAAGGCGGGGCTCAGACTTTTTGTGGGACATATGCTGAAGGGAGTGGGCGATGTGGGGGGGGGGGGGGGGTATGGCAAAGGTGACAGAGATGGCGATCACGGACCAGAGGCTGATTTTAGGACTGACAGAGAAAAGGGAGGGGGGCTCAAGCCACAACTGTGTGTGCTTAACGAAAACAATGACGTTCGGGATTAAAGAAACATTTCTTCCGCGGATCTTTCTTTATAACTCCAATAATAAGAATAATTCATGTCCTGTTGCTTTTTGGTGCTTTTTCCAAAACCCAAAGAGCTGAGAGCCACAGTCCTCTGAAATTAGGGAACTGTTGAACTCATGATGAAAGCCCTTAATCAGAGTGTCTCATTATTCTGTAATTAATTATATAATATAATAATAGGCTACGATCAGTACTGTGTGAAAATTAAATTGTGAGCTAAAACATCTATACAGAATCAATTCCTAATATGTACTGGTCAGATTTAGTGATTTTGGGGCTGATTTAAAAAATTACATTCCAACAATCTATTGCACCCTACCCACCCCGACACACACACACACACACAAACGCATACACGCGCATGCATGCATGTGTACACACAAACACACGCATGCACACACACGCATACACAGGCATATGTGTGCACACACACAAACAGACTTATGTGCACACACACGCACACACAAACGCATACACGTGCACACACAAGACTCTACCCATCCTAAATTCCGCCTCCATTCTGTCAGGTTTTTTTTTTTTTTGACTGATGAGGCATAGTTGCCTTGGCAGTTCAGACGGTAACGGATAGTGCGACGCATTAAATGTGAAAAAAGACCGAGACGTGCTTGCGTGGGTTTGAGCGCAAAGTTAGCTATTGCACTGAGCAAAGACAGAGACGGGCACATTTTGTTTTTCACTCTGTTGAACTGAGACGGGCGAAACGACTTTGGCCGCCCACCTCGGAAAGTTGATCGTAACACTGCATTGGCTTCGAATGCCGCTCCATTCAGTGTGCACCGCTCGCGAGACAGGTGGTAAAACGGGCTTCCGTTAAGCCGCGAAAAACCCTGCGCGTGCTCTGAGCGCGAGCAGCCAAGCCGCCGTCCGCATTGCTGTTATTGATATTCCCAGAGCAGACCGGAGCGTTCCCAGCTTGGCCCTTGGTTAGATTTATTGGAATTCCACACGCTGTAACATTTAAACCGTCTCAGATTTTTCATTAACTGATCACTGGACATGGTTCAAGGAGGGAATAGAGAAAGATTGGATTCTGACTGAGCCCTTTAGAATTGTTGTTGTGTTTTCGCCATGGCTGAAATTACCTATCAGCTGCTGTTTGTGTGATAAAAAAAACAGCTTTGGAACATTTTTTCTAACAAAAAAAAGTATCTCCGAGTGATGCACTATCTGTATAGTAGGGCCTATAGTTGGTTGCTCCCATATATAAATATATAGTTTTTTAATAATAAAATTAAAGATGAGTGATCACATGACGCCCCTTCTGAGAGAGAAAATGCAGATTAGTTCCTCCGCGGCTCATTTGGAGTAATAGAGCCATTACTTGTGACAGCTGCAAAGCTTACAGGGAGAGATGTCAAATAAAATCTGAATAACTTGGCACAGAAATTCTTTGGCTCTCTGGCGGTGAACTATTGTGTTTTTTGTTCCCTCAGCGTTCCCAATGAAGCCTTTATAGCCAAAACATGATCATTTTTTTTTGTTTGTTTGTTTTTTTTTAAACAAAGATACTTTTTTAACCTCTCAACTTCTTGTGTGATGACTGGCAGACAAAATACCAGATGAAGAAAGTACGTAGGTGGGTTTACACTAATGGAATTTGCTAAGAAAGAAAACACTCGCATTTATTTGTGAGTCAGTGATGCTGATTAAATTCTGGCCCCTTGGGCCCTGTTTATTTTGGTTAATGTGCCCTCGCAGCCCTTCAGTTTCAATGACCCCTCTAAAACATACGTAACAAGGATAATAAGCACTGCGAATGCGACAAAAAGAGGCCAATGGGATTCTGGGAAAAAACCAAGCTCGGGATCAGAATTCCGGAGGACTGCGGATATCAATCCCACAATGCCAGTCTTCTCTTCAGCAATATGTCAGTTGTGTGAGGTAAATATACCAGGGCTGCGTGCAGATCTTTCGGGAGGCAGGTGCTCAAAGTGAGAAAAGGGCACAGCCACCTAGAGAAGCTATTTTGCATACGCCCAGTGGTTGTACGGAATACATTTTACCAAAATGAATTAATGAAAATGAATGACCCTGCTAAAAATAGTACCAGCTGGGATTCAAAGCTGGTGTAAGATTAATTTAAGCAGCATTTTCAACACTTCTAGCAGGTCATAGCTGGCCTGTGGCTGGTTAACGCTGCTGGTTAAGCTGGACAAAGCTGGTCGAAGCTGGTTAAGCTGGTAGAGCAAGCTGGTGATCAAACTGGTGGACGACAATAATACTAATATTTATATTTTTAGCTAATCAAAGGGACACCTTGCCCACTCAGCTTTATGGACAGAGCAGAGGTTGGGTGAACAGAGCTTAGTGTTGTTTCACTCCTGGTTTGAACGACAAAAGGCCATTTTGAAAGCTTATACCTCAGTGCTGCACTGTCTAGCTTTGAATCCATCCTACTTATCTGTTATGCTGGTCATTGGCAAATTCTAGTCGAATTAGAAAACTTTAATTATAATTTTTTCAAATTTGCCTTACATTGAGAATGAAATTTGAGGCTATTGGTTAATACCAGGTTGCTCTTGGTACCAATCTTTCTTATTTGTATTTTGTCATTACACTGCAGGGGGGCTTATGTGACTGCTTATTTTAAAATACACTGTGAGTGACATAAAAGCATGAACATTGACACCATGACTGCCCCCCAACACCCACACCCCCTCCTCCAGACCCACCCCACACACAACGATGCCATTCCCCCCTCCAACCCCTCTAGTCTACACCTACCCCGGGCCATGATTGGATCATTTTTCCTAGGGCCCCCCAAAAAGCTCTGGGGCACCCATGACTGTTTACAAATTAATTTGTTTCTTGTTGAAATCGGTTTTTCACTCCTAGGTCGTCTAGCTGGTGGGGATGGTGCCAAACGTGTGCGTTCGTCCAGGGCATCAGAGCTTCGTCGCGGGGATTCCCTGTCATCATTAGCTCCATCTAATTAACATACAACCCACTCACGACCAGAGGGGAGAAGACTGCGGGGAAGGCATTAAAGAGAGGCCATTCACATTAGGCTTGGAGGCCCTCTCTTTTCTGTCCAAGTCTCATTTAATTAATAATTCACGCGGGAATGGACCGGTGGCTACTCACGCAAATTAGCTCTTGAGGTGAGTCATTTGGTCATTCATGAGCCAGCCAGAAGCCTTGAACGATGCTAATGGTATTCATAGCTAATGTGGAGGACTGTGCGTGATTTCAAAGCCATATTCACCCACAGTTCTGTTTAACACGAGACTCCACAGAGCTTGTCATACTCTGACCTTGGTTCCAAAATACTTCACGTTTCTTAATTTGTGGGTTTATTGCCACACATTCCCAAATGTCAAGGAGAAATGAAAAGTGTAGGTTTAAAAATGCGTTTTTAATCACTATGGTAATTTGTGAGAATTGCTCCAGTAAAGCAAAAAAGACTGTTCCACTGTACAGAAGGTTGAAAATTAGTAAAACGTAGTGCTCTGTCGCCATCTTGTGATGAATTTATGTATTCTCAATTTGTGTAAACTCAATTTACCTAGCAGAACTGGTGGAAAATCTGATTATTACCTCTTTGTATATCCTTGAGAAATGTACATATGCAATAAATAATTTTAAGTAACGAGAGCAAAATAAATAAATAAATAAATAAATAGAAAAAGGTGTCATGTCTTGGAAGACTTCAAACCTTGTACTGAAGGCTCTCGTGTACATAAATAAAAGGTACAGTATGGTGATTAGTGTGTGAGGAAGTTTGTTCATAGAAACAATGCATATTTCTATCATTTGAATATCCAACGATGCGCATGTGTGTTGCCCTAGCATGCAACATCAAGTCTGACCATAGCATTTACATGGTATTAAACAATGTTTTTAAGAGTAATATTGCAATGTTACATCAACCTACTCGTGATCATTGTTTGTATCACTATATACTTGAAATTATCAGAGTTGTTTTGATGCGTTCGTTCGTATCTGCGTTTCTGTGACTCACGTTGTTTTTCGGTATTTTCCGCCACTGTTCGAATCCCTTCGCGCGTGTATAGATTGAATTCGGGTATGTTCGGCATGTTTCGGCTCTTTCGGTAACGGTTAGTGTGTTTGAAATCTTCGGAGGTATTTCAGGCCTGAAGACCGAACTTACAGAGGAACTGAGGAGAAGAGTGTAACGCGGCAGGTAGAGAGGAGTTTGATAACGGAATGACGGTGCTACAGGAACCTGTCCAGGTAAATATGGAAATTACATATCGGTATATAAAGGATGTTGCCATGTATAGTTTAGCTTCGTCTTTTGTGGGAACCGAAACTCTGACTTCGCTGCCGTATTGGCCCGGTTCTGTACTCTTACACCGTGGTCTGAAAACAAACAGCGGAGGCCTCTATGGCTTGTTAGCTCGTAAGCTAGTCAGGCTAGACAGATGCTGTTTGACTCTAGTTTGCTAGTTAATATTTATCAATGGGTACTTTTCAGGTGCATGTGTGGTAAATAGCTTGCATAACTTACTCTGCCAAGAAAGGACAAGCTGGCTGGTTTGTTTTTGGGGGGTGGTGACGCTAATTTGAGGAAGCTAGCACTAGCTTGGTAACGTTACCAGGCTTGCATGCAAACCAGCTTATATCGGTGGTAAGAAAGTGGGATTTTAGGTGAGAAATGAAAACAAACTTTCTGGTGTAACTTCACCCGTGTATGTACACGTACAGCAATAGCTAGCAAGCATCTTACCAAAGCAGCTAGCTAGTTAGCCTGTCAGTTAACTAAGGGCTAGCCATCATCATACCTGCAGTCACACAGCTAATGGGCTAGTTCGCTAACTTTACCTGGACAAATGATTCTGATTTTAGTTATGGGAGACAGCTTCCTAGCTGGCATACAATATATTTGAATAGGTTAGTATACATTCGCAGGCTCAATACCTAGCTATGTAGTTCATTAAGGCGACTTGCAGCTCGCTTGGTAATCGAAATATAACGCTAACTTAAAATGGTTTGCTAACTAGCCTGCTCAGTTATGGGTAACATTTAACCGGAGTACCAAATGGCACACCGGCTGTCGCTAACTCGCAAATTTTCTCGCAGGATAGACACTACGGTTGAAACTTCAGTTTTTTCGCGATTAGCTAGATGATGTCTGTGCTCAGCCAGCTAACGTTAGCTACCTGCTGATTCATGCATGGGATTTATGCGTTAGGCAGTTATTGTATCGTTAGCCACACGTAAATGAACAACGTAACTTTATACAATAAGAGCCATAAAAAACTAAACCTGGATAATGCACTGTCATATCCATTGTGTTGACAAATAGAGAAATATTGTATATTTTCGTACTTAAGCGAAGACGCAAGGACTTTCCATCCACCTGCTGTTTATACTGGCATACGGTATATTCAACCGACAGTGCCATACTAGAGACAGATCATCACGAACTATCACGTTTTATCAGTGTTCTACGTAGAATTTAATTTAATTTGACATTGAATAATCTCCTCTTGAAAAACAGCAAAATAGAAACCAATGTTGGTGCAGGATGCAGAGGTAGGGACTGGACCCGATTTGGCACATAGTAGCATGATATATGGTCAGGCCAAGTTGTTGCCATCGTAAATAAGCGTAGCAGTCGCGACCAGGGAAAATTCGACAGTGGCCATGTTATTCTTCTGTTCGCAGGCGGCTGTTTGGCACGCGCTTAACCACTATGCCTACCTGGACGCCGTGTTTCTGGCAGAGAGACTCTACGCTGAAGGTAAGGCAATAAATCATTCGGAGGAAAACCGTCCTTTCCACTCGACTGTCGGTATTACAGCTTAATACCCACGGCCATAAGCTTTAATACAAGGACAGATACCGGGACACAGTTCAGAGTGAAAATGTTGAGAAATACCTGAAGTTCCCTTTGGATATTTGCCGGAACGATCTGTTTCACCCCGGCAGTATTGGTTCTCATCTATTCCTCAGTTAAAGCTCCCTGGCCCATTTTAAGAAGGGCATGGGAATTTATTTATTTGACAGCGGACGTTGAGACTTGCCAAGTACTCTATGTTCTCAAGGGCATTCATCAGGCTTAACTCTGAGCGCTAGCCATCTCACTTTCTGCAAACTTTTTGTTGAGAAACGAACCAGGTGTGAGGAATTTAGTGGCTGAAACGGATGACTCTTAACTCTTTGATTGTTGGTACACGAGGGTTCACTGCACCAGGTAGCTGGAACAGAAAGAGAGAATACACATCAACCACATAGAAGTGCACTGACTGAAATACATGGAAGTTTGTATGTGTGATACAGTAACATCGCATACTTGGATGGATGATAAGGACGAGGAGTTGGACCTCATTGCTCATCCTCTGCACCGGTGATGTTCATTCCTGGTCCTGGAGAGCCACAGGGTCCGCTAGTTTCTGTTGCTGTTCGGCACTTAAACGATGAGTTAAAGCAGCCAATTACACAGATGACTCTCCTCACCTGGTTTCTTTGGTCTGAAGTGGCTGCGGCCCACCAAGGCCCTGCTCACTGCTCTGTGCCGCTCACTGCCAGACAAATGGGGGAGAAGTGCGTTTTTATTTTGTCTTCTTTTTAAAAAAAATTACAGGGACCTTTGACGAGTTTTAAACAGATCGAACCTCCTCCTTGAGCGTTAATGTTGTTCTTATTGGACAGACTTGGTGACAGGAGCCCCCTGGCCAGTTGCAGTAGATGTACTATGTAATATATCAGGCCTGAATGATGTGAGCGTCGTCGCATAAATTGCAGCGCTCCGCAGTTATAAAGGGTTTTGCCAGGAGCACACGTAGCAGCTGACTGATCACATTCCAGAGATTAATCACTCGGCGCACATCTACTGTTGTTCTGGAGACGGGGGACGGGAACGCACCGGAATCGGGAGCGGTCCGAGTGCCAGTCCTCCAGGGGACGGTTCAAGCGCGGAGGAATGATGGGAATGCGTACGTGCGCTCGCAGAAACAGAAACGGCACATTCCTGCTCCTCCTCCTCCTCCTCCCCGTGTTTTGATTGCCACTGGTCCTGCTGTTGTGTCAGACCAGCCTCTTCACGACTGATGAAGCTGACCCGAGCTCCTGGGTGTATTTCACATTCGATAAAGCCTTGTCACTTTTTTTTTGTTTTGCTGCTTACTTCATTTTCAATTTTGCCATTAAATTGTTCTGCTTCTTTTCGAATATTGGTTGCTGTCGTGTTTTTAACTGGTGTGCAATTCTTTTGATTTTTATGAAATCAGTCCCAATTGCTGGGCCCCTTTGAACTTGGTTTAGATGCCAAACACTGCAGGAGACAAATACAAATGTAAATGAGTTCTGCATAGTACGCATGTTAACCTGATCTGTGCGGCCAGCGTGACTCACGAGCCTCTGTTTAAATGCAAGTACTGATTCTCTGTTCTGAATGTCTTAGATGAGGGCTGCCCAGCCCTGTTCCTGGAGAACTACCATCCTAATTAGCAGCTCCGCATGATCTCTAGCTGTTGAATGAGGAGTGCTTTGTTAGGGTTGGAGTGAAAACCTACAGGACGGTAGATCTCTAGCTGTTGAATGAGGTGCGCTTTGTTAGGGTTGGAGTGAAAACCTACAGGACGGTAGGTCTCTAGCTGTTGAATGAGGTGCGCTTTGTTAGGGTTGGAGTGAAAACCTACAGGACGGTAGATCTCTAGCTGTTGAATGAGGTGCGCTTTGTTAGGGTTGGAGTGAAAACCTACAGGACGGTAGATCTCTAGCTGTTGAGTGAGGTGTGCTTTGTTAGGGTTGGAGTGAAAACCTACAGGACGGTAGATCTCTAGCTGTTGAGTGAGGTGCGCTTTGTTAGGGTTGGAGTGAAAACCTACAGGACGGTAGATCTCTAGCTGTTGAATGAGGTGGGCTTTGTTGGTTGGTAGAAAACCTGCAGGACGGTAGATCTCTAGCTGTTGAGTGAGGTGAGCTTTGTTAGGGTTGGAGTGAAAACCTACAGGACGGTAGATCTCTAGCTGTTGAATGAGGTGGGCTTTGTTAGGGTTGGAGTGAAAACCTGCAGGACGGTAGATCTCTAGGTGTTGAATGAGGTGTGCTTTGTTAGGGCTGGAGTGAAAACCTGCAGGACGGTAGATCTCCAGGAACAGGGTTGGGTAGCCCTGTCTTAGATTCTCTAAGACCACAACATCAAGCCACTTGCTGTGTCCTCATTTTGGCTAGCCTGTGACATTACTTAATGCTTGCTTAATGAGGGTTTCCCCCCCCCCCCCCTTCCCACAGTGCATTCAGAAGAGGCGCTCTTCCTGTTAGCCACATGCTACTACCGCTCGGGAAAGGCCTACAAAGCCTACCGGCTCCTGAAGGGGCACAGCTGCACCACGCCGCAGTGCAAATACCTCCTGGCCAAGTGCTGCGTGGACCTGAGCAAGTATGAGCTGCCTTCGCCGCTTCCGCAATGTTCCCCCCTAATGATCAGTACATTACATCACTGCTATTTAGCAGACGCTCTTTTTCCAGAGCGTCGTACACGTACAGCTTTTTGCATTTTACCTAGCATCCATTCTGGACATATACTGAAGCAACAATGCAGGTTAAGTACTTTGCTCAAGGGTACAACAGGAGTGTCCTGCCTGCTGGGAGTTGAACCTGCAACCTTTCAGTTACAAGGCCAGTTCCTGGTTTTATTTATAGACCGTCTGGTGCTGAAGTGTACTTCTGCTCTGTGTCTACTTGCATATGTCTGCATGACTGCGAGTTTGCACACTTCTCATTCTGTGATTACTGAAACTGATTCATTTGGATCTGCGCTTGAGCAGTTCAGTTGGATGCCTCACCTTCCACAGTCTGGTGTCCTGAACTGTACCTTAACCTGCTGCATAAGGACAAAAACTTTTTATACTTGACGCTCATGATCTTAGTGTGTTCTGATTGGCTTGGTTTTGTTTTTTTTCCTTTTCATTTATAATTATTGTTTTCAGTTTTTTTTCTGTAATTATATTCATTGTGACTAATTTGTAATTATTTCAGTGTAAATAAGGTTTGGGTTAAACAATGGTGAGTCACACAGTGTTGACGATGAAGGCTACTGCTGCTGCTAAGCAGCGTGGTGATGAGGGAATGTGTTTTCCTGTAGGCGCTCAGGAGTTCCTCTGGCTGTATTATAAGCACTTATAAGTCTTATATGTCCTGCGCCTTGTGTTTATGCTCCTGACCCCCCCACCCCCCTTCTCCCCGCAGGCTGGCAGAGGGGGAACAGATCCTCACGGGGGGCGTCCTGAACAAGCAGAAGAGCCAGGACGACATCGTCAGCGAGTTTGGCGACTCTGCCTGCTTCACACTGGCGCTGCTGGGGCAGATCTACTGGTACAGGCACATCGCATCTCATTAACCAGCCCTGGTAGCAGTGGAGCCACAGCACCGAGGACAGTGTGGTAGTGACAGCCAATGAGCTGTTAGATTTCGGGCATGTGGTCCAGTGAAGGCCGAGGCTCTACGACAGGGGTGTCCTTTCCTATCCGAAAAGGGCTGGTGTGGGTGCAGGTGTTTGTTTCAGCCCAGCACTATGACACCTGATTCAGCTAATTAGCTAATCGTGGTCCTCCATCAAGACATGGACAAGAAGAATCAGGTGTCTTCGGGTTAGGCTAAAACAAAAATCTGCCCCCACAATGGCCCTTTTCGGATAAGACTGGACCCCCCGCTCTGTGCACTTAAATCGGATACGTTTATTTTGTTACACTGTGCTCTGGTACTGTAATCTTTGACTGGGACAGGAAGTTGTTTACTGTCTTAATGAACCCAGATCCTTGTGAAATGGCAGAATTGAATTTGCTTGAAAGTTTATTTTTGATTCCTTTGTCTGAAGTGGCAGCACCTGTTTGCTGTTGGGTGGTTAACCGCCGTTTTTCTCTCCCGGAGCAGCAAAACCGATCGTTTGGCCAAAGGGTCTGAGTGTTACCAAAAGAGCCTGAGTTTGAACCCGTTCCTCTGGTCTCCTTTCGAGTCCCTCTGTCAGATCGGTGAGTCTCTGATTTTCACTCGTCTTTCCTCGTTACGCAGTGTTGCATATCCTCAATACTTACCGTGAAATGTACACAGTCACTGTGTGATACTGAACTTTTAACTTGCCCAGTTTGTCACAGTGAAGCTGTCTTTTATTATGAAATATTAAAGAGTCTTGAAGAAGGAACACAACAAGTAGTGTATGGAACATAAGAAAACTGAACGGCTCAAAAATGGTAATAAAAAAAAGAGCGAGCTCTGAAGCGGTATTTATTAATTTAATTATTATTATTTTTGTTTTACCTGACTCCTTAAGCTGTTCTCCTGACTGAGGGTGACTTCTTCTCTCTAGGGTTTTCGTCACACTTGTTCCTGGTTATGTTTATACACTTTGTTGTACGTCGCTCTGGATAAGAGCGTCTGCCAAATGCCTGTAATGTAATGTGACCACACCTTGTGGGGGGTGGTGTGAGTGCGCGGTGTTGTCATGACGCCGGCTCTTGTGTCTCACGCAGGCGAGAAGCCCGACCCGGAGCAGACCTTCCGGCTGACGTCCCTGCAGAACTTCAGCGGCAGCGTGGGCCCCCAGACGGGAGGCCCCCTCCACACCCCCAGCCACGCCCCCCACAGACAGACGGACACCGTCCTCATGGAGACCCCGCAGGACACTTTAGTACGTTCGCTCCCGGCCCCATGACAAGGGTGGCGTGGTTGCGGTTATGACTGGTGTGTGCTAGCTGCTCGTCTGAAGCAACACGGGTTGGAAGTGTTACAGTGCTGAAGAATTTACATTAAGCGCACATTAAAATGGCTCGTTCTGATTGGTCAATGCAGCTGTCACGTTGTCTCGGCTGCGTTTGTTTGTGGGAGTGTATGGAGTGGAGATTCCAGTAGAACTCCACGTAACACCATAGAGCGAGGCTCATTTTTAATTGTGTCACTTCTATGGTATGACCTTTGAACTGTAATGCGGTGATGTCTGTTTCAATCCCTGCTGGGCTGTGGCTGGTAAAGAACTCTCTCAGTCCACTAGTATTCGTACCTTTAATAATTATTTATTATTTATTTTATTGACCTTTATTTATGCAGGGTAGATTGACTGAGCACGCATGCTCTTTTGCAGCAATACCCTATGAATGTCCACCAAAGTAGCCTAACCTGCTTGTCTTTGAATTAGCAAATTTAATTCAAATAATCTTGTCTCACTGATAATTCCTTTTTCATAATCCCCCCCCCCCCCCCTGCTTTTACAGGAGTTGAATAGACTCAACCTAGAATCTTCTAATTCCAAGTACTCCTCTCTGAATTCGGATTCCTCGGTGTCCTACATCGACTCCTCCGTAATCTCCCCCGACTCCGTGTCCCTCGGGACGGGGGGCTGCCTGCAGTCCAAGCAGCCGCAGAACAAGCCAAAAAGCGGGCGCAGTCTGCTGGGGGGGCCGGCCGCCCTCAGCCCCCTCACCCCGAGGTAGGGCCGCCTCTTCGGCTTTTAACGTTTCTCTCCTTGCTGCGGAACATGCTAGCAGAGCTCACTAACGCGCACTGGCTTGAGAAACGCGTCCCCCTCAACACTCTGCCCGATCTCCTCAGAGATGTGTTCAGATGAATTCTGGAGTTTGGCTCTTCAGTGCACCCATTGGAGGGGCATTGGCACCTGAAAACTGATGTGTTAACTGTGGAAAAAATGATTTAGGAGCACATCTATTAATTTAAATGCATTTTTTCAGTTTTATGTGCACAGGGGTGCTTGGTGAAAATGTTAGTGCAGGGCCCTGTAAATGCGGCTCGCAGGGGCCTATGGAGTGGGTGCGGTTGTGGTCGGGGGGGATCTCTGCGTGCCTGTCGGTGGGGTTGTTGTGACGTCTCTCTGCTCGCCGCAGTTTTGGGGTCCTGCCGCTGGATCCCAGTCCAGGGGACACGTCGTACCTGCAGAACTTCACAAACAGCGGGTCGGTGATGGACCCGCCCCCTCCCGGGATCCCACCAAAAAAGGTCTGCAACCCACAAACTTTTCAAACATGTTTTCATCTGTATTCTAGTCATTTTATATATCACCTACAATGAACAAGCCAGGTTAGGTTAACAACATTGCACTATGTATTCAGTTTGCTCTGAATAAAAGCCTCTTTTAAATGAATTATAATTGGTGGGGATTACTTTTTTTTTTTGTTGAGGTCTGTTTGTAATTAGTTTGAGTACTGATTTAATTTGGGTCAGTCACTAATTATATTGTCCTTAACAAATATATGACAAATAACCTCCTTCTGCAGTCTGTAGCCCGAATCAGCCAAACTGGAACGAAGTCAGTGTTTACACAGAGCGGGAACAGCAGGGAGGTCGTACCCATACCTTTCAACCAGTCCCAGACCACTGCCCCCCAAACCAGGTGAGTGCGTGCTGCGTCCCCACAAACCGTGTGAGTGCGTGCTATGTCCCCACAAACCAGGTGAGTGCATACTGTGTCCCCACAAACCGTGTGAGTGCGTGCTATGTCCCCACAAACCGTGTGAGTGCATACTGTGTCCCCACAAACCGTGTGAGTGCGTGCTATGTCCCCACAAACCGTGTGAGTGCATACTGTGTCCCCACAAACCAGGTGAGTGCGTGCTGCGTCCCCACAAACCGTGTGAGTGCGTGCTATGTCCCCACAAACCAGGTGAGTGCATACTGTGTCCCCACAAACCGTGTGAGTGCGTGCTATGTCCCCACAAACCGTGTGAGTGCATACTGTGTCCCCACAAACCGTGTGAGTGCGTGCTATGTCCCCACAAACCGTGTGAGTGCGTGCTGCGTCCCCACAAACCGTGTGAGTGTGTGCTGTGTCCCCACAAACCGTGTGAGTGTGTGCTGCGTCCCCACAAACCGTGTGAGTGTGTGCTGCGTCCCCACAAACCGCGTGAGTGCGTGCTATGTCCCCACAAACCGTGTGAGTGCGTGCTGCGTCCCCACAAACCGTGTGAGTGCATACTGTGTCCCCACAAACCGTGTGAGTAAGCCTGGTTAATACTCCCGTAAATCCACAGCATGAAACAAGTTTCCCCTGACTGGAGCTCAGGTGGCAGCAGAAGTCTCCTGACAGTCCTATTCTGTGTCATGCTATAATTCAGTGTGTCATTTTTACTATCCCGAAGGGTGTAGGGGTTTCCGAACACACAGATTTCTGCAGTATGGCAGCCATCTTAAGTGCAAATGTGGGCGATGTCTGAACTAGACGCATAAAGCCTTGTGATCCCACCCTCGTGGGCTGGGACTTCCTGTTGAATGACCTTTAAACCGTTAGCGCAGTAGTGCTAGCTGCCCTCTGAAGTGAAGCGTCGGTGTCTGACCTGCGGGTGTCGCTTGTCCGGGTGTTTCTCTGCAGCACGACGCCGCAGGTGCTGAGTCCCACCATCGCGGCTCCTCCCAACGTGCAGCCGCGGCGGAGTTCCAGACTGTTCACCAGCGCCAGCTCTACCGCCAAGGTAGCCCGCTGTTTCAGCCACAAGCCTCTGGTCGGTCTGACAGGGTCATAGTGGCCTTTGGCTGGTTTTTTAAAACACAAATAAATAAACTGAGTATCACCGTTTTGGAAATGGAATATAGTAATCGTATGTTCAATTAAAATGTGTTCAGTATATTGAAAAGGTTTTGTTGCGGATATTGCCATACACAGTAATGCAGTGTGTTTGGACAGTTTATAAATGTAAACAGATGGTCAGGAGTTTGGCCTCTCGTTACCATAGAGATAACAGAAGCCTCCTTGCAGGGCTTGATGGGGGTATAAATGCACCTTTATTTTTGGTGACAAGCGCCGTGTGATGAAGTGTAAATTAGGCTTAACACCACGACGCTCCCACAGGAGAACAGCAAGAAGCTGAAAATGAAGTTTCCCACCAAAATCCCCAACCGGAAGACCAAGACCAAGACCAGCAAAGGGGGGATCACGCCGGCCAACATGAACGAGACCTTTGAGATCCTGAAGCTGGACTCGTCCCTGTCGGAGGGGAAGGGCTCCCTGGCCACGCCTCAGTACCAGGCCTTCTCCCTGCAGAAGGCTGCGGCAGGTAGGGCCTGCGCTTCACCTGCCTGCCCGAAAAACACAGACATGTGGAACATCTAAAATGATGCCACCATCACACAGCTGCGTGCTCTGCTAGACTGACAGAATGACCAATCACACAGCTGCATGCTCTGCCAGACTGACCAATCACACGGCTGCGTGCTCTGCCAGACTGACCAATCACACGGCTGCGTGCTCTGCCAGACTGACAGAATGACCAATCACACGGCTGCGTGGTCTGCTAGACTGACCAATCACACTGCTGCGTGCTCTGCCAGACTGCCAGAATGACCAATCACACGGCTGCATGCTCTGCCAGACTGACCAATCACACAGCTGCATGCTCTGCTAGACTGTCCGACTGACCAATCACCCGGCTGCATGCTCTGCTAGACTGTCCGACTGACCAATCACACGACTGCGTGCTCTGCCAGACTGACAGAATGACCAATCACACGGCTGCGTGCTCTGCCAGACTGACCAATCACACACGTCCCTCCTCTTGTCTCTTGTCTCAGATGGGCTGATGAGCCTGATGCGAGACATTGGGAAGGGATACCTCGCTCTCTGCTCCTACAACTGCAAAGAGGCCATCGCCATCCTGAGCCAGCTGCCCTCGCATCACTACAACACGGGCTGGGTGCTGGTGCAGATCGGCCGGGCACACTTTGAGCTGGCCGAGTACACACAGGTAGGAGCACCTGCACCTCGTCTTCACCTGTCACTCTGAGCTGGCCCAGTACACACAGGTACGAGCACCCTGTCTTCACCTGTCACTCTGAGCTGGCCCAGTACACACAGGTACGAGCACCTGCACCTGGTCTTCACCTGTCACTCTGAGCTGGCCCAGTACACACAGGTACGTGTCTTCACCTGTCACTGTGAGCTGGCCCAGTACACACAGGTATGAGTCTTCACCTGTCACTCTGAGCTGGCCCAGTACACACAGGTACAAGACTTCACCTGTCACTCTGAGCTGGCCCAGTACAACAGTATGGTAGTCATTTGCACCATGTACAACTGTTGCAAGCAACCAGACTGGTGAGATTTTATATTTTGGTAGTCTTGAAAGTAAATTTAGCAGCCCACCAAACAGTGGCAGTGGGTTGCCATATTGGTTAGAACAAGGGTGTCAACTCCGTCTGGAGGCGCAGTGTGCAGTCCTCAGCAATTAAGCCTTGAGAACAATGGTAGCCATCAGTGCCTAATTACTGACACACACTGAGCCCCAGGCACTGCGGGCCTCAGAGCCCCTGGTTTAGAACATTCCAGGATGTCCCTCCCGGTTCCCACGGAAACCCCCCACTGAGCCCTTCCTGTTCCCTCTGCCCCCCCCCCGCAGGCGGAGCGGATATTCTCGGAGGTGCGGCGCATCGAGAGCTACAGGGTGGAGGGGATGGAGATCTACTCCACCTCGCTGTGGCACCTGCAGAAGGACGTGGCTCTGTCCGCCCTGTCCAAAGACCTCACCGACATGGACAAGAACTCGCCGGAGGTGAGAGCTCCCGTGGTCACGGAAACGGGGTCAAATCACTGCGATCACACGGCGTCACACGCTGCAAACGCGCTGCAAACGCACTGCAAGCACACTGCAAACGCGCTGCAAATACACTGCAAACGCACTGCAAACACACGGCGTCACGCACTGCAAACGCACTGCAAACACATTGGTTAGTAGAGGTTTGATGCGGTGCTGAGTAGAGGTTTGATGCGGTGCTGAGTAGCGGTTTGATGCGGTGCTGAGTAGAGGTTTGATGCAGTTGCTGAGTAGCGGTTTGATGCAGTTGCTGAGTATCGGTTTGATGCGGTGCTGAGTAGAGGTTTGATGCGGTGCTGAGTAGAGGTTTGATGCGGTGCTGAGTAGCGGTTTGATGCGTGCAGTAGTGGTTGAGCCGGTGCTGAGATGGTTGAGCAGTGCTGAGTAGCAGTTCCCATAGCGTTGGTCCCCCCCACGCCTCGGTGCGTGGCGGGAAACTGCTTCAGCCTGCAGCGGGAGCACGACATCGCCATCAAGTTCTTCCAGAGGGCCATCCAGGTGGACCCCGGCTTCGCCTACGCCTACACGCTGCTGGGCCACGAGTTCGTGCTGACCGAGGAGCTGGAGAAGGCGCTGGCCTGCTTCCGCAACGCCATCCGCGTCAGCACCCGCCACTACAACGCATGGTGAGCCCCCGCATCCACACACCCGCCACTACAACGCATGGTGAGCCCCCGCATCCACACAACACCCCGCCACACTAACGCATGGTGAGCCCCCGCATCCACACACCCGCCACTACAACGCATGGTGAGCACTAGCGTCCACACACCCGCCACTACAACGCATGGTGAGCACCCGCATCCACACACCCGCCACTACAACGCATGGTGAGCCCCCGCACCCGCACACCCGCCACTACAACGCATGGTGAGCCCTAGCGTCCGCACACCCGCCACTACAACGCATCCACACACCCGCCACTACAACGCATGGTGAGCACTAGCGTCCGCACACCCCACACTACAGCGCATGGTGAGCCCCGCATCCACACACCCCCACTACAACGCATGGTGAGCCCCCGCATCCACCCCCCACACTACAGCGCAAACCACACCCCCCCACACACAACCATGGTGAGCACCACGCCCATGCCCGCACCACACCCCCCACTACAGCGCATGGTGAGCACCCGCTTCCGCACACCCGCCACTACAACGCATGGTGAGCACTAGCGTCCGCACACCCGCCACTACAACGCATGGTGAGCCCCCGCATCCACCCCCCCCACACCACACCCCATGGTGCAGCCATCCGCGTCCCCCCCACACTACAGCGCATCCACACCCCCCCACACTACAGCGCATGGTGAGCACCCGCTCCCACACCCCCACTACAGCGCATGGTGAGCCCCCGCACCACACCCCCCCACTACAACGCATGGTGAGCCCCCGCATCCACACCCCCGCCACTACAACGCATGGTGAGCCCCGCATCCACACCCCCCCACTACACCATGAGCGCATCCACACCCCCCCCCCACACTACAGCGCAGTACACCCCACCACACCCACCCACCCCCCCCCCCCACACTACAGCGCAGTACACTACCCACACCCCCCACTACACCATGGAGCACCCACCCACCCCCCACCCCCCCCCCCACACTACAGCGCATGACACTAGCTCCCACACCCCCACTACACCATGTGACAGCCGCATCCACACCCCCCCCACTACAGCATACACTGCATCCACACACCCCCACTACACGCATGGTGAGCACCCGCTCCACACACCCGCCACTACAACGCATGGTGACACTCCACCCCCACAAGCATGTGCCGCATCCACACCCCCCCACACTACAGCGCATGGTGAGCACAGCGCCGCACACCCGCCACTACAACGCATGGTGAGCACCCGCATCCACACCCCCCACACTACAGCGCATGGTGAGCACAGCGTCCCACACCCCCACTACAACGCATGGTGAGCACCCGCATCCCACACCCCCCCCCCACACACAGCGCATGGTGAGCACTAGCGTCCACACACCCCCACTACAACGCATGGTGAGCACCGCATCCACACCCCCCCACCTACACAACGCATGGTGAGCACCCGCATCCCCCCCCCCCCCCACACTACAGCGCATGTTGGACACCCGCATCCACACCCCCACTACAGCGCATGTGAGCACCCACACCCCACCCCCCCCACACAGCGCATGGTAGACGACCTGCATCCACCCACCCCCCACACTACAACGCATGCTGAGCTCCACGGGAGAGGCACTCGTGTGCACCGAGCGTGACCCGCCCGCTAGCGGCTAACCCCGCGTGTTTCTCCGCCCTCCCTCCAGGTACGGTCTGGGGATGATCTACTTCAAACAGGAGAAGTTCAACCTGGCAGAAATCCACTTCAAAAAGGCCCTCAGCATCAACCCACAGAGCTCCGTGCTGCTCTGCCACATCGGCGTGGTGAGGCTCGGGACCTTTACACCCTGTTTTAATTCCCCATGTACACACGAGTCCCAGTCACTGGATTTACACTGGTAACTGTGCCCTAGCGTACCCCAGGGCCTGACTGGGACCTAGCGTGCCCCAGGGCTGGACTGGGACCTAGCGTGCCCCAGGGCCTGACTGTGCCCTAGCGTGCCCCAGGGCCTGACTGTGCCCTAGCGTGCCCCAGGGCCTGACTGTGCCCTAGCGTGCCCCAGGGCCTGACTGTGCCCTAGCGTGCCCCAGGGCTGGACTGGGACCTAGCGCGCCCCAGGGCTGGACTGGGACCTAGCGTGCCCCAGGGCCTGACTGTGCCCTAGCGTGCCCCAGGGCCTGACTGGGACCTAGCGAGTCCCAGGGCTGGACTGGGACCTAGCGTGCCCCAGGGCCTGACTGGGACCTAGCGTGCCCCAGGGCCTGACTGGGACCTAGCGAGTCCCAGGGCTGGACTGGGACCTAGCGTGCCGCAGGGCTGGACTGGGACCTTTGCCTCTGGCCGCAGGAGAGCTACAGTGGTATGCAAACGTCCTGTCCTGGCTCCCCTGGTCAGATTGCACGTTTTGGCGATTTTTCAAGTGTTAACATAAGTTAGCACAACCTCTGCAGAGAACAAACTTAAACATACAAATATTTCTCAAAATTTAAATGCACAATTACTTTTTATTTGCTGAATCTAACCGATTGGAGGTGGGGGGTGTAAATGTGAAGGGCACTAGGTCAGGCTCCCTTCCTGTTGATCCATTCGTACCTTTCTTTGGCTCACCAGGTGCAGCACGCACTTAAGAAGTCTGACCACGCGTTGGAGACCTTGAACAAAGCCATCGACATCGACCCCAAGAACCCGCTATGCAAGTTCCACAGGGCCTCCATCCTCTTTGCCAACGAGAAGTACAAGGTCAGTGCGCACTTCAGGGCACGGTGCTCACAAAGCCTTTTTCAAAATGGCGCCACGGCGTGCCGATCGCAGCAGTCATGAGCCGGTGCTTCCCTCTCCGCAGGCGGCCCTGCGAGAACTGGAAGAGCTGAAACAGATCGTGCCCAAAGAGTCGCTCGTTTACTTCTTAATAGGAAAGGTAAGGCGCTCCGTCGCATTGTTTCTGCGCTGCTGAGAGTAGCGGGTGTGTTGTAGCAGTCCGGTCACGGTCTTCCTCTTAATGGACTTGTGTTAGTTTGGTCAGCATGCGGTGTGGTGGGCTGACTGACGGGCTGCTTGGCGGGGGCTTGTCCTCAGGTTTATAAGAAGCTGGGCCAGACGCACTTAGCCCTGATGAACTTCTCCTGGGCCATGGACCTGGATCCCAAAGGGGTGAACAATCAGATTAAAGAGGCCATAGACAAGCGATACCTCCCCGACGACGAGGAGACGGTCACTCCGGACGACTTGCCTTACGATTCAGGTACCCTGCGTGCAGGCACGCGCGCACACACGCACGCACACGTCCACGACGACGTCACACACGCATCACACCGTCCCCCCACGCCGTCACACACAGCACGCCGCACAAAACCCATCCACGCGCACACACACACACACACGCACACACACGCACACACACCTCCAACGCCACACACACACACGTGCACACACACACACACACACACGCACCCACAACACAAGCACATCACGCACGTGCACGCACGCACACAAACACACGTCCACACACACACACACACACACACGTGTATGCACACATGCACACACACAGACATCCACGCACACACTTATGTGTGCATGCACACGCACACACACATGCTCTTTTTGCTCTGTCTCTTAGAGCCTTGCTTGTCTTTGCTACACAAATAAAACTGAGTTGAGTTGAATTGGATGGGCAGTGTGAAGCGGATGAGCGTTGACTGGGCTAGGAGGCTAACGAGGCTAGGACGCTAACGAGGCTAAGAGGCTGACATTACATTGCAGGCATTTAGCAGACGCTCTTATCTAGGGTGACTTACACAACTTTTACACAGCATTTTACATTGTATCCATTTACACACCTGGATATGTACTGAAGCGGTTCAGGTTAAAGTACCTTGCTCAAGGGTACAACGGCGGTGTCCTACCCGGGAATCGAACCTGTGCTACACTGCCGCCCTAACGCTCCGCCGTGGCGTGTTCTCCCCGTGCAGCGGAGGTGGAGGAGTCGCAGGAGAGCAGCATGACGGACGCAGACGACACGCAGCTGCACACGGCCGAGAGCGACGAGGTCTTCTTACTGTAAAACGCGTCTGCCCGGCGTCGGACACCGGGACAAACGAGGAAAAACAAACTGCTGCTAATTACAGTACCTCCAGACTTCTCTCATGACCATTGGCCATTTTTTCTTATTCTTTTTTTTTGTTCTTGGTTTTTTTTTTTTTTTGTTCCACTGTGCCTCAGTGACTACTGAGCTCCTCTGGTTCTCTCTTCACCCACCCCTTAACGTGTGTGCCAGTGGATGGAGAGCCCCCCCAAGCCCCTTCACAGCTCTCTGGACTGCAGTCTTTTCAGTGCCCGGACTCTAGAGGGAACACCGGCTGCCATTTTACGCAAGCAGATTTTGTTCCCTCAAGTTTTAAAACGCTGCACTTGTATAGCGAAAGCCATTTAAGGTCTAAGTATTTGTTTGGTCTCTTTTTTTTTTTTCCTTTTCTTTTTTTTGTGTGTAGGAACCCAGAACTTTTATGATTGCCCTTTGTTGACAGGTCCTTATGGTAATGTGAATCTTATAAGGAAAAGAAACAGACTTTCAAGCACATTTTCTCCCACTTCAAATGCATATGCCAGTGTAAGACAACTGTTGACAAGTTGCCATCTGGGGATGGGGATGCTCCAAGAGATTAATAGATGGAAAGTGAACTGGAGTGACTCCTAAATCTCCCTGGCTTCAAGTCCAGCGAGCCTGGCCCTGTCTCGGTTATAAAAATGAATAAAATGCAGTATTTAACTATTGTTTTGGAAGTGCCCTTCTTGAAGCTAAAAAGACCTGTGATGACTAAGCAGTTGTGTGCACTGTTCATTTAAGATGAGATGTTTCAACTGATGAGTTTTAAGGCTGTTGGTTTGACTTATCGAATAATGTTTTGTTTTTATTACCATTACTCTGTAATCAATGAACTTATAAAGATATGAGCCATCTTCGTGTTTCAAGTCAAATTAATTTGTCTAGTTCTTTTGTCAGTGCACGTTCAAAATTCTGTAGAATATGTGAGAACAAATTGAAATTGCTCAAACCATATTTAAATAATGTTATAAAAAGAAGAGCACATTTTAATTGAAACGTTTGTCAAAGGCATGGTTGATCCTTTTAGAAACTGTTTTGAAATGGCCTGTTAAATTGGATCCTCGATGTTTGTGACATACACACATTACCTGTTTACCATTATTTCAGACAAGTGGATGAAATATGGTGATGGTGGAATCTGCTCACTATTCTAAACGATCTGCAGAATGATTATTTGCGTTTTTTGTGTAATCGTGTCTCATTGAAAATGTACAGTCTAAGGGAAAACATCTTAATATATTTGAAAAGTTTTGCGATCCATTTTAGGATGTAAATAAAGAATCAATTACCTAGAGCAAATTATTTTAATTGGTTGTTTCGAACAGCTGATGATTGTATGCGGTACACGCCGGAATAAAGTCCATGGCATAATACTCGCACGCATATGGAAGAAGTGCAGAATTTGGAATCTGGTTTTAAAAGTCAGTCATGGATCAAGAGAAGAACGGTAAACCGACTGTCTGGACGCTTGACATGATGTTCTGCATCTGCAAGGTAAACTATATGCAATCCACAAATTTATAAACGCGTGGCCACGCCTGAATGAACGTGGCACACAGTTCTTTGGTATATCATGTATTTTAATGTCGCAGGGCAATTGGTTTTTCATATTTTCTCATTTAAAAGCCGTACTTATAAGGCCTTACGCAGCATCACTTGGAAGCGAATTAATTTATCATTGAATGTGTGGATTTACAGAAATTCCGCCCACTTAGATCTATATGTTTGTTTCCGTAGACCATTGTTCTTGGCTGCACGGTATCGCCAGGAAGCACTAGCCTACATAGGGACACTAAAATACATTTCATTTAAATAGCAACTAATTATAATACGGATTCCACATGCAACTGTGGATGCTGAGGTGGGTTTATTGTTAATCTGACACGATTTGAAAAATGTAAGAGTAAGCTAATGAACTTCACCTTACATAGGCCTGAAAGCTGCGACAGGCATGTAAACAAAACGAAGGTTTATACCGATGTAGATGCTCTGACTGTTGTGGGCATTAGGCTATGAGCTGGACTGTGACAATTCTGTTTAACAGCTTTGCAACTTAATGTTTTAATTTAACTGATAGATTGGGGCGGCTGCAATTTTAAATTACTAATACCTCCCATTGTTACAGGGTCATTGTTTATGAGTCCTTACTGAAAACAACTCTTAAACTTCAATGTAGCTAACGTTAGTTAGCTAGCTATCTGAGGCACTTTCCATGTAACGCCTCCGTTTTGAAAGACGAAAGTATAAACCAATGAGCAAGCTTGTCTTACCACACTGTCAAATCATACAACAAGACGGGCGGGCGATTCCGGTTCAAGGCTGGTTGTTCGTTGCAGGTAAGTGAACATGGATTTCACATTTTGACACTTAAAAACTACATTTCATAACAAACAACATTACTGGAAGAATGAAAGAGATGTTGAGAAACAAGAAATAGAGGGAGAAAAAAAGATTCTTCGCCCTTTCGTGCTTTAGTAAATAACGGTGCGTATAAAGTGCAAAATGAATAGACACCGTTTCTGGCTAGTTAGCGTTAGCTACTGTGCTGTGCCTGGTTGCAGTCAACAGGCCAAAATAGTGGTTCTTTTTATTTAGCTAGCAAGGCAACTTTGCTGACGTGATAGCGTTAACATTTCAGTTAGACACTTGGGTACAAGTTGTTGAACATAGGTATAATGAATAACTGAAATTGAGGCAACTTTCAGTGTAAACGACACGCTGAATGTTGTCATGAAAAGCAGTAAGGGACAAATCAACTGTACCAGCTAACGTTAGCGAGCAACATCGTAGACCATAGCAAGAGACTTCAGACGATTTTGCAAGGTTAGCGAGCTACTATCTGTAACTTGGCTATCGGCTAAACAAAGCGAAAAATCATGGAAAGCTGATAATTTTTCTAAAGAAGCACAATTGTAGAACAAGAAGATGGATAACTAGTCTAATACGATCTAACTTGTAGCCACCATCAATATTCCTAAAATGGCAATAATTGCCTGTATTAGGTTGTTATTCAGCTAGTAGTAACTTAGTCTCTAGCTAGCCAGCTATCATTTATTCTTACAGCGGTCGCTTGAATTGTTTCTTTGAATTTTTAAATGAATAATGCTGGCTGGGCGGATCAGAAGTTTATTAAATTTAAAATAAAAAAAACTAGTCAGCGCGAGCCAGCTATTTTAAATTGCACGATACAGCTAACTGGCGTTAGCAATCAATCCATTCCGATGTAGTTGTTAACGTTAGCTAAGGCAGAAGGCCAAAAATATTGTCAGTTGATTAGCCAGCCATACAATAAGGTTGCAAAATTTGAATCTTAACAAGACCGTGATAAGCCTTTAAATTTGCTCAAAATGTATTTTACCTCTTATAGTAGTTGGCATTTCGCCAGAATCAACATTCCAGTTAAAACTAGAGGTATGTGATAATCAATGATTTTGGTGGACGGGTGATCAAGAACCAGGAGGTTATAAATGTTAACAAAGCCAGTACTTTTTAGTGACAGATTTAGTGAATTTCAACCTAAAATGGCTTATGCGATTATGGCTTGTGCGAAGTTAAACTTCGGAATTGGTTGTTTTTTTAAGAAGTTGGCTGACTAAACATCATTCAGATAAAATTCATACTTTTTACTAATCGTACCACAGAAAGTTTAACACACTGAAGGACTTGAATGCCTATATGCCTATATTTTAGGGAAAGTAATATAACATTGAAGGAATTGAAATGGTATGTGTGTTATTTAGAAAATACCTTTGTTCCGTTTCTGCAGGTGTGTTGGCGTTATTTAACACGGATTAAGTGACAGATTTTCTGCGCAGGAACATTTGTGGACTAATTTTTGCTTTGCCAGTTAACCTGCGCGACATGGATACCTCATCACAGGTAGGTGTCGACCTGAAAAGCATAATGGGAGCTGTCCAAATGACTTATCAACATTGTATTACTATTTTTTTAAAATGTAAAAACTGTCAAATTATGGGCGTGGTTATTTCGAATGCCTACCAATGTAAATTAAGTTAAGTTGTAAATGAGAATATGGTTGAATTAAATTTAAGGATTTATTAGTTGTCTGTCCATGTAAAATTCAATTCCTTGCAGTAGAACGCCTGGCTATGTATTTCGGTGGGTTATCTGAGCATGAACACCAGATGGAGCTATTGTCCAAGTTAAGAGACTTTTCTTTTCTTTTTTTCTTTTTTTACAGTAGCGCAAAGGGAAACCCTCGTGCATACGTTGTGGTGTTTTTGAATGCATGAAAGGATTCAAAATAAGTGGGTTATCTTGTGGTCCACATAAAGACAACTAGCTGCTTTCTGAAATATTAATTTAAGTATATAAAACTGTCTTCTCATTAATTTTCTCATAATTCCAGGAAATGGGATTAAGTGTTTAGCAGCATCACATTGCCCAATTTAGCTCCGGATATTATGTAATTTATTAATCGCATGCTCATTTTCTTTTTCCAAATAAAGTAGCTACGGGACGTTTTTTTTACGCTAGCTATTTAAGCCACACATTACACGAGAATTATCCGTCATTTGACAAAGTGGCTTTGCAGTTAAAAAACTGGGTGATTAAACGTGCGTTTAAATTTGCGACGGGACGTGGACTTGTCTGTCCAAACGAGAAAGACCACAAAACATGTCTATGTCTGACAACGTAATTTGAGAAGCTCCACTTTGTTACGGAGGTTAAGACGAGCCTTTGTTAGGGAGTGTGGGCAGGGCCAGTAGCTACACCCAGACGGAGCATGCTCTGTTAACGATGTAGCCTCCCTCTGCCTCCACCCCGCCCCAAAGCGCCTGATGTTCATTTGTCTTCCTGTAATGGCAACAGTTTAGCACTGCGGTAATGGTTTCGAGCTCCGTCTGGTGGCAGAGAGCACAATTTGTTTCTACTGGCACGTCTTTATTGGATCGTAAACAGAGAGGGATAACTAGCGATGGCACTTTCCTACCAATGCCAGGATTTCCCCGGTATAAATTAAGTCGCGAGGGTCTAGTTATGATTTCGCTCAGCAATTTAAAATTTCTGTCGCCATGTCTTTTTTATCATTAGGAAAATAAACTGGAGCAGGTGTTTTGCATCACACGTAGTCACGTTATTCAGAATATACATTTCCGGCTTAAAGGCAAATTAAAATTGTTAGAAAATACAACATTTGCTCGAGCGTACGTGAACAAAATGTTAAGGTTCTGTTGGAGCCACGATGGCGGTCTGTAGTGGCACAGTTGCATTGATTTCAATGGTTTGATGGTGGAATCTCTCTTGCGCCGACAAGCTTCCTCTCTGTCAGCCCTTCACTCTAGCGGCGAGTATGAGGAATGTCTCCCGCCGCGGCTCTACTACTCTCCGGTTCTATGTTTGTCAGACTTGAAATCCGAGGGAGAGGAGCGAGCCGCCATTTTCCGAACGTCGCTCTCCCAGAAACGGCAAAAAAAATAACCCAGATAAAACGGGAGAATATACTACAGTCTGATTAAGAATCAGGTTTGGGGAAAAAAGGGAATATTAGGAATATTAAAACTATATCACACTGATTGGAAAGGACAGTTTTTCGTTTTGTATATTTAAACTCTGGTTTCTTGTTCGTTGTTTCGCCCATTTCGTGAACCCGAGAGCAACACGGGGTTGCAGAAACCAGAAGCTCATCAGAAACTGGTGCGCGTCTGACGGGGGATTACCCATGTATTAGCTATTCTCCCTGTTTTTGGGTCATTTCTTGATTTTTTTCCTTTTAAATTACGGAGATTTGTTGCTGAAATTCCCCCGGACTCTGCTCCTCATCACGTGGTAGGTTCCTCCTTTTCTTTGTTAACATTAACTTAAAATTAGCTTTAAAAATAACTTTGCATTTAAAGTAGATTAATCGAGTTTAACCGGATGTATAGACTTTATTTTATTCTATTTATGTGCATTTGTAATACATTGCACTGTGGGTTCACTGTAGTTTTCGCGAAATTTATTCTGTTTAAAATATAACCAGCTAACGGGTTAGCTAATGTTAACTAGGTAGGTGTTCAACTCTAGCCAGCTAGTTATCGTAATTCTGCTGTCGCTACTGGATTTGTCAGGTTTGTCGACAGTAAAAATATATATTATTAGCTTCCTAGTTTGCTAAATTTATCGCAACCCTGCTTCATAGACGTGTTCTGGTCGGCGTACATCTAGCTAGCTTGCGTACGAATATTGGTGGCTAGCAAAATTTCCACAAAAAACCTATTGTCCTTGAAAATAGGCAGCGCACTGTTAACGTTACATTAAATGCAAGCATAATCTGGGGTTCTGTACCTAGTTAACGAGCGAACATAACCAGGAAATGCAATACCGTTTTTATTTGTAGGTTGGTCGCTAACATTAGCTGAAGGTTATTGATTTAGCTAACGCTGGCGAAATGGCTAGCTATATGGAGTTATTTCAGTGCAGCTAGGTAGCCATCTCCGGATATTAAAGTTAAAACGCTACTAAAGCTCTTGGCTTGGTTTTCACCCCGTCACCGTTAGCGGGTAATATTATTTCACTTCCAAACGATCTTGGAGAAACGTTCTTGAATCTGAACCTTGAAACCTTCTCACATATAGCGGGCTGGCGAGCTGTAATTCAGAGGAAAAATCTTGTGCAGTTGGCTAGCTAGTAATTTCAGTCGAGGTCGTCATAATGGCGCAGACAGATTCAGGCGCCACGTTTCCCTAGAATTGTTTCGACAGAATATAAATGTATTAGGCAACCGATCCAATGTTCCGAGCTGGAGCCCTTTCCCTTCATCGGAACGAGGATCATTGTACATTCGGTTCCGTCTTCCAAATAATTATTTATGGACGGTTCTCAATCCGAAGTAGCTAGCTAACGTTAGTAGCGAGATAGTTACAGCCTTTCTACTTTTTCATTTATTTAAGTAAGAATAAGGTACCTGTTAGACGTTTTTGGTCCTGGCACATCAAAGTGTGACAAATTACATGCATTTATTAGGTAGAAGGGGAGCTTTTGTATAGTGAACTGTCTCCTTAACTGGGTGAATTACGTAATCACCGTTTAAGTTTTGACTTGGCGCTGTTCGCTGGGCCGCCTTCAACGCGGGTTTGTAGAACGCTGACGAGCTGCGTAACCGTGTCGTTCTTGGTGTTTATTGTGGGTGTTTGTGTGCTGCTCCTAATCTCTGTGCACTGTCCACATTTTCACAGTATTGACCAGTACTGCGCAGTCTGCTGTAGTGACTGACGGTCCCTGTATTGATGTCGGTTGGTTTATGGGCAAACTAGCCGCTTAAAATCGAAACTAGTTCATATTACGCATGTTCGCTTGATTTGATACGGCTTACTACGTTGCATATCCTTGTTTGTCATTTGGATATTACCGTTCATCGCCTTGTGCTTGTGCTCTATGTGGCTTCCTTCGTATTTTCTTGCTAATCCTGTGACCGAATTTATTGAGGGATCAGGATCTGGCCTACATGTGCAAGATGTGAAATGGTTTCTGCAGGGGAAAAAAACACGGTCAGCATATCCAGGTCACGATAGCGACCTTTAACGTCCCGCCACCACACACCCCCCGTCTACACAGTCCAGAATTCAGAGTAAGAGGAGCATTGTAGTTGAAGCGCATGTAATGAATCTCACCATTACCTCTATCTGAAGTGTGGCAGAGGGTCTTTTAATCCTCCAGTTCCTAGTCTGCTCACTGCAGTCAGGTACATTTGAGTGTCCCCAAGATGGTTTACAGTGTAGATTAACTGTCAGGCCAGTAGTCCCCGCTGTGAATAGGCCCGCCACTCCCCTTTGCAGAAACACCTGGCCTATTGTGGTTGTGCATAAAGCCCCGCCGCGCGTGCTGGTGGTACAGGTGCAAGCCGCTCCTCCCAGCCGGTAGTTCGGGTGGGATCGTTTGTCAGGAAAGGCCCGATACTCGCACCTGGACTTCGTGCAAGGTGTCCGTTTAATCCTTAGCCTTTGGTTGCGCTGCAGAGCAAAAGAGAGGTCAGGTGGTTGGCGGGAAAAAGAAACGCGATGATGCCGTGCTGGTAATTTAGCCTCGCGCCGGTGCGGACGGTGAATGTGCGCAGGCCGCTGGTAAAACCCGGGGATACCCCGGTTGCGTATAGTTCTGATTTTGTTCTTGAAAATCGCGGATCTGTGGAGGGCTGCGGTTGCGCGTTGGTGATGCGCACTCCTGGGTCATCTCTGGTAGTCAAGTTTAACGGGTGCTTGAGGTTGTAGAGTTTTGCGTGTTTGCTTGCTAGGTCCTATGATGGGTTAAAATGAGGTGGTTGAGCTTACTTCGCCCACCTTTGGTGCCACTAGGCTTGGTGTGGTATTGTGCTGATAGAACATGGATCAAAGTTCCAGCATTGGAGATAAGTAGACCACCATTGTTTTGGCAAGCTACAATTCGTAGCGCTTCCCAAGAATGTCTGTTTTTAAATACCGGTTGTATGTACGTGTTTCTGCTAGTCCAGAGGTGGTCAATGAGCGCATATGTTTCTGGTTTCCATGCCAACTTCTGGCCTTAGTTACTTAATTACCCCTAATATTTACGCTCTCTCACATTTTATCTACATTTCTAGATAGGTGCGTGAATGACAGCTGAAGACTGCTCTTGCGTCTGTATACGAGACTTTTTACTGTGATCTAATCTACGTGCGAACCAGTGTTGGTGCATACAGCCAATCAGCTTGTTTAGCCAGAGTTATCGGTGGAAACAAAAACCTGCAGACACACCGGCCCTCCAGGACTGGACTTGCCCACCCCTGTGCTAGTCTCACCTGGACTGTGCTCCAGCTGCCTGGCATTAGCGACACACCTGTAGCCAGGCTCAGTGTGCAGTGGGGAGTAGCCCACGCCTCTGGGAACAGCCCCTGTCCAGCTGTGGCTGGCTAATGGAGCCCTGACACGTTAGTGGGCTTTCCGTGTCCTTCCCCGTCCCACTGCGTCTTGGAGTCGGGGTGTACCTGTGAATGGTGAATTATGGGTATGGTAGGGAGGTTCTCTTTAAAAAAAAAAAAAAAAAAAAAAGCTTAAAACAATAATAACCATAATTGCTGTTCAAGCAGTTGCCGGAGAGTGGGACTTTAAGGATGTATTGATTGGTCACAGCGGTGGTGGCCATTGTCTTTATCCTGCTGTGTCCCTGCTGTTGAAATGGCGGAGTTTGCATGCTGGCCTGTGGTCCTCCCGCTCCCCTTAGGGCGGAGCCTCCGTTTAGGAACAGGGGGTTCACTCTGCTGGCCCGTCCCACGCTGAATGAGCCCGTTTAGCGCGCTGCGGAACGGGTGCTCGTCCCCAGCTCTCTTGGGGTGTCCCAGAATTCCCTGCAGAACCACACCAGACCCCCACGCCCCCTATCCCCTGCTTTCCTCCTGCATGCTCTGAATCAGCCAGTCGTTCTTTCTTTTTTTTTTGTTTTTGATTTTTTTGGGGTAGAAAATGTGATGAGGGCGTCACTATGACCCCCCCCCCCCCACACACTCCTGGCCCCCATGTCCCGCGTGCCCCCCGGCCGGCTTCCTCCCGATAGCACCACTTCCTGTGCCGTGTGGACCGGCATGGAGCACCGGTCTCATGGCATGAAGGAGACACTGGAGCCGGTTTGTTTGTTTAATGCTCAGACAGGGGTGTGGCACAGGGGTGCGGAGGACAGTGGCTGCTCTTTCCGGGACAGGAGCAAAGGGCGACCCCGTTCCTGCTAAAATCAGGGCGTTCTCGCTGCAGCAGCCTGGGCAGATGTGTGCAGGAGGCCTCAAAGCCTTTTCCCCTTACCCCCCCCCCCCACACACACAATTTGTTAAACAGAAGTGTAAGGAAATTGAACGTGGTTTATTCGGACTGGATTATTGTAGCGTGCACGCGAGTCATTTTTATTAAATGCCTTTGCTTTGAAGCAGAAAGCCCAGCCTTTTGTTTTGTGATGAAGAATGCTGAGCTTCCTTCATTTCTGTGCAGATCAGACTGGCTTATGCTGTTCCCCCCCCTCCCCCCCGCTGGGCTCCTGAGATGGAGCGCGATTAGTCTTCTGAGGTGGGCCCTGTTGTGAAGGCAGGCGCGGGGCGGGCGCGGGGTGGGTCCCGTCAGTCCGAGGTCCAGCCCGGTCCTCCCCAGCGGTGGCCCACGGGCCCAGTCATGCCCTCAGGCCAGCAGCGCAGTGCGTTACATCACCTGCTGCACGTCTGCCTGCCGTCTGCTCTGTTCTGAGAAGAGTGTTTAATAAAAGCTGCCGCTTCATTTTCCTTGCAGGGCTGGCCCATTTCGATATTTTTGGGGCTCTCGTGTGCCAGCGCACGTTTGCGTTGGGCACGTGTCCGGCCTTGCGAGCGCGCCCTGTTTAAACGCTTTTTGCGTGATGAAGCTGTTGGTGGAAATGCATGTTGTGATGTCACAGCGATGTCACAGGGTGGCTGTTTTGCGCTGGAGCTGCGTTGGGGGTGTAAAGCAGGAGGAACAGCGCCTCCTGCTGGCGTTAGACCTGCAGCCGCAGGAGTTTGGTTTCTGCCTCGGCTACTCTCACGGACAGCCCAGAAGCGCTCAAAGCTTCCCGTTTGTGGCAAGCGGCGTCAGATCTGCTATTTTGGGCGCCCCGGACACCAAGCACACCGGCGGGAGAACGCCAAATTAAGCAAACTTCTGCCCTTGCCACAATTATGGTTTTATTTATTTTTTTGTGCACCCTTGTGGAAATTTGATGACGGCGTCACTGTCTGCCTTTCCCACGCTGCTCCAGGTGGCCTCTGGCCTACCTTACAGGGACCAGCGGGTTTTTGTTTATTCTTCCACGCTAGGGGAAAACTGAAATGGGAGGAGCTTAATGGAGCACCAGTCAGCACCCCAGCTGCAGGACACCCGTTGCCTGCTGAGGACATATTCGAGAGGCAGGGAGGAGCTTGTTTTTAGGGTGGTCCCCCCGGAACCCCCCCGCCGCCCCACCTTTAATCAGGTCTTGCCCCTCTGCAATCACCCTTGAAGCCCTTTCATCTCAGAGTAACCCAGCCTGTGTGGTGCTTACAGTCACGATTGTTCACATGACTTCCTTTTCCCCCATTTTATCTGTTGCATTATTTCATATCCCGGCTTTGTTTTATGTTCAGATACCCGTGCCCATGTAAGTAAATGAGCGGGGCCTGTGTTGCCTGTTTTCCAGAGCGAGGCTCCATCCATTCTCCCCCTCTCCTTTTTGCGGTAGGTGATGAACTACGCACAGACAGTTAAAGAATAGAAAACAGACGTGTATCTTTTTTTTTTTTTTTTGTCTGTCCCTCCTCACCCGTCCCTCTGGTTTCCTGTGCGGTTCAAGATGGAGGGCAGATGTGGAAGCGATTCGGGGTGAAGATGGGGCGGCTGGCGTGACGTGAACACGGGCAGCGATGCCTTTACGCAACACCTGAAGCCAGCGCTGCTCCTGGAGATCTGCCGTCCTGCAGGCTTACAGCAGGGCTGTAAAACAAAGCGCACCTCATCCAACAGCTAGGGTTCACTCCAACCCTAATTAGGCACACCTGATTCTACTAATTAGCAGCTCGGCGAGATCTCTAGCTGTTGAGTGAGGTGAGCTTTGTTAGGGTTGGAGTAGAAACCTACAGGACGGTAGATCTCTAGCTGTTGAGTGAGGTGTGTTTGTTTGGGTTGGAGTGAAAACCTACAGGACGGTAGATCTCTAGCTGTTGAGTGAGGTGTGCTTTGTTAGGTTTGGAGTGGAAACCTACAGGACGGCAGATCTCTAGCTGTTGAGTGAGGTGTGCTTTGTTAGGTTTGGAGTGGAAACCTACAGGATGGTAGATCTCTAGCTGTTGAATGAGGTGTGCTTTGTTAGGTTTGGAGTGGAAACCTACAGGATGGTAGATCTCTAGCTGTTGAATGAGGTGTGCTTTGTTAGGGTTGGAGTGAAAACCTACAGGACGGCAGATCTCTAGCTGTTGAGTGAGGTGTGCTTTGTTAGGTTTGGAGTGGAAACCTACAGGATGGTAGATCTCTAGCTGTTGAATGAGGTGTGCTTTGTTAGGGTTGGAGTGGAAACCTACAGGACGGTAGATCTCTAGGAGCAGGGTTGGGCAGCCTAACCGTAGCCTGTGAAAATGCCTTTTCTGTTGGTGTGTGGTCACCTTGTGCAGTGACTGGACTTGTAGCTCCTGCTACTGGCTGTTGTGGACACGCCCATGTTCTGAACTAACGTGCCACACCTTTACACTTCCTAGTTCTCAAATAACCAAATGTAAACAAAGAAAATCAATTAGCGAGGTAGTACACATGCATGCAGTCGTACTGGTTTAGAAAAAAAAAAAAAAACAGCGCACCTACGCTCTGCAGTTAAACCGGATAGATCTGTCAAACAGGAAGTGGGTTTCCTCTCTGAGCAGTTCGTTTGTGCGGCGAGCGGCGCGTTGCGGAAGCCCGGGCCCGCGGCGCTCTTTCAAAGCGGCGGCGTCACGCGGAGCTCGGCGTTTCGGGAGGGGTCGCTGCGGGTGTCCCAGACCCCGCCCGGTCTCATCGGGGACTCCAGGCGCACGGGGTGATGAGAGCTCTCTGCTCAGACTGGGCTCGAACCCTGACCCGGGCGGTCACGCTGCCCCCTCAGGCTTTTTAAAGGCCCGAGGCCACCTGCTTCGCTTTGATGGGTCACAATCGAACCTTTAACGGGTTGCGGTTGTATAGCGCCTTTCATGTAACTCTGTGCTGTTGGTTTGGGGGGGGCGGATTAAACTTGAGTTCATTGCGGGTTTGCACGCAGACTGATTTGGGGCAGCATCTGTGAATCCAATGGCATTGTTTACATGGCCTTGCAGGGAGACTTGCCTTAGCATTGTTTGCAGATGTGGTCATGCCTTTGTGTTTTCCTACAAGCTCAAGGCAGAACTTTAGAGACTCTAAATTATCACCCTTTCATCGAGTCCTCATTCCATTGCAGAACAGGCTGGCCCTCTTCTCTCCTAAAAACGCGCGCAGTGGCGTTATTCTGGGCTGAGACAATCGCAGTCTGTGCCTTTACCATCACGGGAAGGAGCCTCGTGGAATGGCGCGGTGGTTTGGAGTCTCGCTGTGGAAAAGGTTTCCAGGAATAGTTCCAAATAAGCCTGTTTGTCTGTTGTTGTGTTTGTCCGCTGTTGGCTGCGTCAGCTTCCTCCTCCAGAGATGTGTTTATCTTTGTCAGGGCACTACCACAGTTTTAAGAAATACTTCTGAATTTTGATCTTTTGTTCCTTCGCAAAAAACGGCTGGTGGTACTTTCGTTTGAGCTCGGAAAGATTTCCACATTTCTGTTGGGGGGCGGGGGGTGGGGCAGGGGGCAGGGAAGAACGCTTAAACGTGGCATCAGATAGCATTTGTGTGTTTGTGTTTGGTGGAAGGCGAGCGGTAATGCTGTGATTTACGGCTCTGTGCAGAAGCCACTTCTCACCACGGTGGCTCGTTGGTCGTCTGGCGAGAGCCTCTCACCTCTGCGCGTGAAGCCGAACGCCCTGCCTGGCTACGCAGCCGCTTGCTGCAGGTGGCGGCCGCGTCCTCGTCGTCCGGGTGACGCCCTTACACCTGCTGGTGGGCAGGCCAGTGGAGACTGCGGCGCAGACGCGGTTGAAGGTCATGAGATAGTGACTCCAGACAGGCCTAAGCCCGGCACCTGGCGCACGCGGGCTGCATCTATGAGGACACCTAATCTTAGGGGATGTCAGTGAACGTGTGTTTTGGCGCTAGCTGGTGAGGTATTGCATCTAATTACAGTTTGTAGCCTTAAAACCCGGAAGCGCGTTTGCATTTTTGAGCCATGGGTTCCCCTGTCAGTGGGGTTCCAGATGGAGGCAGCTCTTTCTGTCCCATTCAAGCATTTGGCCTAAGCGGGGGGGGAAAAAGTGGGTCATGTTAAGGAAGCTGTTCTTCTCCGTGAAAGTCGATTGGAGCCTAGCGTAGCTTGATTTGAGGTTTTCTTTGATGAGGTTGAACCCCTGAGGGTGTTTTCTCGGACGTTTGTTCAGTAATGTGCTTTGATTTGGGTCAGGGTGCTGAGTTCAGCGTGCTTGTGCATGTCCACGTTTCCGGGCGGTCTAGGTTCCAGGCAGTAATTTTATTTTTCTAACTTTGTAGGCGGCAGGGGTGTGGTCCATCAGTCTCTATGTTAACTGGTGTGGGGCTGAATCTTACACTACCGTCCATCGCTCACACCGCTCTTCCATAATCACACATCACTGTTCAGCTCATTGAGCTGTTTGCTTACTGGTACAAATTATCTGAGTCTCCGTAGGCCAGTGGTTCCCAGCCCTGTTCCTGGAGATCTGCCATCCTGCAGGTTTTCACTCCAACCCTAACAAAGCACACCTCATTCAACAGCTAGAGATCTCGTTGAGCTGCTAATTAGTAGAGTGAGGTGTGCCAAATTTGGGTAGTAGTGAAAACCTCCAGGATGGTAGATCTTCAGGAACAGGGTTGAGAGCCGCTTCCTTGGGCACTGCCAGAGCTGCAGTTAGAGAAGCGGGTGTCGGTGTCGGTGCCTAGGGTTGGGTGTCTGTGCTCGCAGTGTGCTGTACTGTCGCTGTGTCTGGTGTCTGACGTTCTCTCTCCCTCTCCCCCCCTCCAGGCTGTCCTCCTGCGGGGCAGTAGCTGGGTGGTGTGGAGCTGGCCCCTGCGCTCAGGGAGGCCCCCGCGCCCGCCCCTCGGCGCTGCATGGCTGCGATGGCGCCCGCTCTTACCGACGCGCCAGCCGAAGCTCACCACCTGCGCTTCAGACTGGCCCCGCCCTCCTCCACCCTCTCCCCGGGCAGCGTGGAGAACAACAGCAACGCCAGCAACATCCTCCTCTCCGGCAGCGGCGCCGCCAAGCGCGGCAAGGCGCTCGGCACCAAGGCGGAGCCCGAGCTGGCCGAGGCCCCGCCCGCCCACCTGGGCAAGCTGCAGCCGCTGGTGGCGTCCTACCTGTGCTCTGATGTGACCTCGGTCCCGTCCACCAAGGAGTCGCTCAAGCTGCAAGGTGTGCTCATCAAGCAGGCCGTCCTCAAGACCCACGGCGTCCTGCCGGACTCCTACTTCAACAGCGGCGACTTCCTGCCGCGGAAGGCCCCGGGCGAGCAGCTCAAGGCCGCCATGAGCGGCGGCCAGCCCGCGGCCCCGCCCACTGCCCCGCCCGCCCTCAACGGCCTGGCCAAGAAGCTGGCCAAGCCTGGCGCGGACAGGGACCGCACCGCCGCGGTCAACGGGGACCGCCCCCCCGCCGGCCGGGCTCCCCCGCCCCAGGCCCCGCCCCCGCGGGGGGACCCGGGCGCCCTGCTGAAGGGAGGGGCGGAGCAGCCGCAGCCCGAGGACGCGTCCCGCAAACCCGTCGCCCTGGCGACCTCCTTGGAGTTGGGGGGCCGGGACGCGCAGTGCTCGGCCCTCCCGCCCGCGGCGGACGGCGCCCCCGCCCGCTCGCCGCTCCCCGGCCTGGACGAGGAGGTGCGGGAGCGCACCGCGGCGCGCCGGGCGCGGCAGTGCGAGATGGAGGGCCGTCTGCGTCGGCTGCGCAAGCGGCTGCAGGTGGTGCAGGCCAAGCAGGTGGAGCGGCACGTGCAGCAGCAGCTGCGCAGCCTGCTGCAGTCGGCCCTGTGCCCGCCGCGCCCGGCCGGCAGCTTCCTGCGCGGCGGCTCGGTGCCCGGTGAGCTGGACCGCCTGGCGCTGAGCGGCACGGCCGGCCTGCGCGCCGCGGAGACCGCCTTCGACTCGGACGCCACCGAGAGCAGCTCCGGCGGCGAGTCGGACGTGGAGGAGGACCAGCTGGCCCAGGCCGACCTGGAGAGGAGACACGTCTCGCTGTGAGTACCGGGGGGGCGGGGTCAGCGCGGGGGCCTCGCGCCATTGGTCAGCGTGGGGGCCTCGCGCCATTGGTCAGCGCGTGGGCCTCAGGCCATTGGTCAGCGCGGGGGCCTCGGCCCATTGGTCAGCGCGTGGGTACGCCGGTGCAGGAGGCGGGGCTAAGAGCCGCAGTGATACTGATGAAATGGTCTGAGACAGGAGAGCAGCAGTGCGTATGGACTGGTGTGTTTTCACTCTCGGGGGGTTCAGTGTAAACAGTGTTGCGCTCCTGTTTTGACTGGGCAGAAGGGACTTGGTGAAGGCTATACGTGTGTAAACAAGATGTCAGGTTTCAGTCCGTCTCAGAGGAGCTGCAGTGCCCACCTGGCGTCTCCGGCTCAGTGCAGTACCAGCCTCTGAAGCAGGCTCCTCACTCTGATCTGGAAAGGGCCGGTGTGGGTGCAGGCTTTCAGTCCAGCCAAGCAAGCCTACTCATCAGGGTCTGTGGAGCAGGACCCACACCCTTTCTGTATAGCATTGAGGATTCCTGTTCTAAAGCCAACGCGTCCATGTAGACCAGGGGTCTCCAGTCTTATCCTGAACAGGACCGGGTTGTGTGTGTGTGTGCGTGTGTGTGCGTGTGTGTGCGTGTGTGTGCGTGTGTGTGCGTGTGTGTGCGTGTGTGTGCGTGTGTGTGTGCAGTTTTTTTTGTTTTAGCCCAGAGCTGATGGAACTAATTGACTAATCGCAATCTCCAGTCAAGACCTTGATGAGTAGATTGGGTTGTCTTTCTGCCCGGCCAAATCCCACATCGACCGTTTTCGGGTAAGATTGGACGCCCCTGATCTAGAGAGGCGGGGCCCGAGCCTGGGTCCCTGAGGGGCCACGGGGCAGCCCTCCTTTGTTGCCGTGCCGACAGAAGGCCCCGCCGCCCCCGTTTGATCATGATAGAATGGCGGTAATGGAAGGTCCGCGCGGGCGCTCTGGTCCTCCTCTCCCGCTGCGGGGGCTGGAGTTCTGAGGGACGGGCTCGCTCTAATCCACTTATCAGACAAAGCAGCGGCGGGCCGCGCCCGGGAGATGCTGCTCGCAAAAAAAAAAAAATAAAAATAATAATGATAGTAATCTGTTTCTGATGTTGAGCTGTTTCGGCTTTTATTTGAAGTTTTATTTCATTTTTTTATATTCTCCTCCGGTCGGCTCGAGCCAGAACCCCCGTGTGCGGATTCGGTTTTGGCCTGGGTGCTCGGTTCGGTGCGTCCGTCCGGATCCGGCACCATCCCTGCCGTTAGGCACCGTCTGCGCTGGGTGCGTTAGTGTCGAACCTTCAGCTGGACCGCTTTTGAAACCGTACCATGTCCCGTGGGTTATTCACGTTTCCAGACGGTTGTGCTTAGTGAGTTGAAATCGTGCGGGTCTCGCGGTTAATGTGTCCTGCGGTGTGCTTGTGTAGTTAGAGATGCGCGCGGTTGTTGGTCTCTATGTGTGGTGCACAGCCCGGGCCTGAGGCCAGCCGTCACAGTACAGGCGGTTTGACCTTTTGACCCGATCGATCGCCCGCACGGTTCCCAGCGCTGGAATACGCCACCGAGCTGATAACTCCGGGGGGGGCAAGCAAACCCAAGGCTTGGCTTGGAATTCTCAGGCTGGCCTGGTGTGAGCCGATTGGCTCTTCGGGGTGTGAGGGAGGGGGAGGCTGGCGTACGGGAAATGGGTGCCCAGCTTCTCGACAGCACTTTTGCCAGGGTGCCTAGCAACGGCGTCTGTTTAGCTGCTGATGGACCGACTGACAGCTGGGCGGTCTGCAGTTGCTGATTGACCCCGGGCCTTTCAGCCGGTTCTGATCCAGGGCCCCCCGGCCAGGCCCAGAGGCAACCAGAGCACCGCATCACCAGTTTAAAAGGGTCGTTATTCTGTCTTAGAAAGACAGAACGAAAAGTTTTATATTTTGAAATATTCCCTCAAATCCATATCCCCCTATGGTTCCCCTGATGAAAACCCTGGGATTAACCAATTAAAGTTGGTGTATAATCAGGGATCGTTGGCCCTTGAGTTGGACGAAAGCAGCGGAAACTTGTGCGTGGATGTGGCCTACTTGTTATTTACAGGCATTGTCATTTTCAAGAAGCCAGTGAACTAAAAAAATATAGCAGGCTGGGGGGGGTCAAGGATTGTACAAATTCTGAGGGTTTTGATGCACTCTGTAGCTGTTACTATGGCGACTGACATTGGCACAGACATTCGCGAGTCTTTATTTTGTTCCAAAAATTATTATTATTGAAAACTATTCACATTGCTTGGCTTGTCTTGTGTATGAATCGCCAGGTGATCAGAGATTTGAAAGTGAACAGAACGTTTCCGGGAGCTTTCTTGCCTCAGATATGCGCGTAAGGGTTTTTAAATGTTGTCAGTGGGCGGCTTCTCTGCCCCCCCGTTTCGATCCTGTAATTTGGTTAATCTGGCAGATAATTACACTTGTGTCCCAAGAAATCAAAAGGACAGAATAACACAGTTAGTGCTGGGGTGGAAGTGATTACATCTGTTGGAGGTTCGAGGCGGCCCTTGGAAATGAGTGGGGGAAGGAGCGGTGATTTGGCACCTCAGTTTTATGACTAATTTATGAATTTTTCTCAGGTGTTGCAGCTGCAGTCGGGTGCATGGTGACCTGCCGTACCAGTTACTTGGTAGAAGAAAAAAAAAACAGAGCAACTGCTTTCCAGAATAATACTGCCAAAAGCAAAGCTCTACACACTTTTTCTGTTTGTTTTGGCTTCTTCCACAAACTGATTTGGTCATCCACCCAGCAGTCCTGTCCTGTGTTTCCACCGGTTCCTGCTGAAATGGAGAGATTTGACATTTCCGAAGGTGTGTTGTTTGAAAGCGTAGCCTGAAATCCCATGTAGTAAAGCTGTCTGTAGCGTAGAGCATGGAGAGGTCGCGTCTGTGCAGACGGAACGCTGTGGCCCTTCTGGAGAAGCCTGCTCTCAGTCCTCAGTGGGAGTCGTCCATGCCGCTGGATAAGCTGCAGCTTCCTCTGTGTGTGTGTGTGTGTGTGTGTGTGTGTGTGTGTGTGTGTGTGTGTGTGTGTGTGTGTGTGTGTGAGAGATAGAGAGCCTGTGGGAATGTGATTTCTCTGAGACGGTCTGTAGTGAGCCAGTGCCCTCTCCAGGCCTGTAGGTGCATGGGGGATGGGTGAGGGGGGGGCACAGATGCTGCTCTGCTAAATTCACCAGTACTACGGTTGGGAACGCCCCCCCCCCCCCCCCAGACCTTGTCTCCTCAGGAATGGCAGAAAGTAAAACGCACTGGAAACTGGATTAGAACTTCGTAGAATTGCCGCAGTTGCTTGGTTCTCTCTTAGCGACAGAGAGGTTGGGAGAAGGAACTGCCCCCATGGACAGTTTATTCGCACGCTGAGCGCGGATCAGATCCTGTCTGCCGGGGTGTGGGGTGAGACAGTGGCGTGAGGGCTCGCCTGCCGTCAGGGTGGAGTCTGCCGCATGGTGATTGCGTAAGGAGTAACTTACTCCGCAGATTACGGCACGTGAGGACGGTGATGGCGCTTGTGTTTTAGCTGTCCCGCTTGGGGGACCACCCGAACCCGGGGTGTGTGTGTGTTTTTAATTAGCGAACGGTGTCCCACACTGGGCCTGTGGCTGAGTGGAATGTGCTGGAGTGGAGGAAGGATGGCCTGGCCCCGCCCACTGCAGGCTGGTGGCTTTGATAATCTGGCTCCTCCCACCACATGGGCCGACCAATGAGACCATGCCAGCGCCGTTCCACTGAAACCCTGGCTCCAGTGGCACAGGCGCGAGCCTCGTTTCCTGTCTGGATTCTGCTCTGCGACCTTCAGTAGAAGCCTAGGTTTCTTTTGACAGGAAACACCCCCTCTGATTCGCAGGGACTTATGGGAACAGGAGTATCAACCAATCAATCAATGAAACTTTATTTATAAACCACATTTCCGGCAGCGGGGGCAACTCAATGTGCTGTACATTAAAAGACAGAAAAAAAACAGGGTGATTGAAGGATATAAAAAAACATTTAAGAGTGCAGACGTGGGAACAGGTTTCGGTACATTTCGTCTCCAGCAGTGAGCTTTTTTCTGTGGCACGGTGACCTGCAGTGGACGCAGTGGTGCGGGGGGGGGACGGGGGGGACTTGGCGGCCTGTGCTTCGTGCTCCGTGGTTTCTGTACGGCGGGGAGTCTGCAGTCCGCCTCTGACAGCTGGAAGGTTTAAAGTGCAACCTGGCCCAAGATTACTTACCCACTTAATGGCCTGAGTGCAGTTTGGCTAAAAATTAACACTAGCCATTAAAGCTGGGGGTTTCAGTGCTCTGCTCTCTCCGGCCTTGGACCCTTGACCCACTGAACGCTTTAATGACCCTGAACCAAGAGAGACGGGCGTGGTTTCAGCCTTAAGCTGGGCTGAATTGGGGCTGAATTGGGGCTGAATTGGGGCTGAATTCTGGGATGTGGCTGGTGACATGCATTCAGTGTGCGGCTCTGTGACAGTCCTCCTTCAGTGAAATGGTTTTTTTTTTAAAAATCATTTTCATACCATGAGGAAAACAAAGTGACTCACGGAGAGGATTGGAGCCCGCAGAGCCTCGTGTTCTCAGCTGTGAAGAGCTCTCCGTGTGCAGGATGACAGAAGGAGACGGCGGATTGGCTCGTAGCTTCTGAATCGCTATGGTAACGGCGACCTCTCACGCGGTGGAAATGTGATCAATGCGTGCGTTTTCGGTTTTCTAGGCTGTGCTCCTCCCAAGAATTTGTCTCACTGGGGGGGGGGGGGAGGGGGAGGGTTTACCTCACTTCCTGGTTTTTGGAGGTTTGGGCCTCTGCTTTCCCGGTTTCCTGCGTCCCTCCCTTTCAGTGTTTTTCCTGGTTTGTGGGGACGTGTGGCTGCGGTTCTGTGTGTTGTTCCTGCTTTGGGTAGTGCCCCGTTTCCCTGGCGCCCGTTTCTCCTCATCGGAGGGCAGTCCCAGAGGCCGAGGTACGGGCAGTCCCAGAGGCCGAGGTACGGGCAGTCCCAGAGGCCGAGGTACGGGCAGTCCCAGAGGCCGAGGTACGGGCAGTCCCAGAGGCCGAGGTACGGGCAGTCCCAGAGGCCGAGGTACGGGCAGTCCCAGAGGCCGAGGTACGGGCAGTCCCAGAGGCCGAGGTACGGCCAGTCCCAGAGGCCGAGGTACGGGCAGTCCCAGAGGCCGAGGTACGGGCGTGGCCTCTGCGTTTCCGCGGATGGCGAGTCGTAGTGCTGGGATTCAGGCGTGTGAAAACCCTGCTGAAGAAGCGTTAGTACACAAATAGCTCACCGTATCAGTTCAGTGGTGCTCAGCAGGGGGTTTCAACCTTTCCTAATCCAGGGTCTCCTGCCTGCCTGCCTGCCTGCTGTACGGCACACACCAGCGCTGGAGTGAATTCAGCCATTTTAGCCCCTTTACGTGGGCAGCGATTGGTTGGGAGGAGGAAGCTGTGTCCAGCTCTGTGTGCAGATGGATGTGTTTTTAACAGGCCTTAGTGAAGGCCAGTAATCGGTATTGCTTTTGGATCGCGGGCACACAGAGGAGGAGGAAGGAGGGGATGAAGGGGGACCTGGCGCATGCTTGATGACCGCCTCCAGGTGCCAGGCAGCCTGTAGGGGCGAGCTTGGGCAAAGGGGAGCAGAGGAGGAGACGCAGGAGGAGGTGCTGAGGTTGGAGCATCAGGGTGGGGGCCAGGCCAGGGGCAACGGACCTCCTTCAGTTTCACCCGTGTGTTAGTCAGAGCTCGTCTGACACGCACGCACACACACACACACACACACACACACACACACACACGCTCACACACACACACACACACGCGGGGGGGGTGACCTCGTTCTTCAAGGTTGAGAGACGCTATCTGTTTAAAGGACCATGTGTTGTTCTGATTCCTGTTAATGCGGGGGAAATTAATGGATGTAGTCATAATTAATGGCGTACCTTTGCTGAAGCCACGGTCATCGTGGTTAACATGTTGCACCTTTCGACGTCTGGGGGGGGCGGGGTGTTCTTGGCCAGCCAGCCCGCTGTTTGTGTGAACGCAGTTTGAGTTTGTGAGGTCTGATGGGTGCGGGGGGGTGGTGGGGTGGGGGGTTCAGGGGTCGGGGGTGTTTTTCGGGAACAGATCTGGCGCGGTGGCTGATGCAAGACGAGTGTTTGTTTCTGGAGATGTTGCAGAAGCCGCGTGCCGCTCGGCCTGCGTGGTCGCTCGCGGCGCTCGGCTGAGCCAGAGGCTGAAATTAGACCCCACGACGAACAGTAGGCCCGGGCAGCCTGACCGCAAGGCAGGACACCTACAGTTTCATTCTTCATCTCGGAATCTCAAACACAGAGTGGGGAAAGGTCAGGGGAGCGTACCAACATTTGTTGTATTTGCATTGCTGGATTCCTTTTTAAGTCTGAAGTCACGGTATCAGACTTTGGATGCGGTTGCTACATGTAACTTTAAAATATGTGGTTTGTGCAGAAGTGACAATTGAAGGTAGATGTTATCTAATGAGACAACTGCAGCACCATGCTCATCAGGAATAGCCTGTCTCTGAGTGGCTGCATACTGCTTTGTGTGCTGCTCATAGCTCTCGGCTGCATGTTGTGTCAGTGCGTACCAGTAGCCATTTCTGTGTAAGATGAAAATTCCCCGTTTAATTACCAATGTTCTCCAAATTTAGCCACTGAGGGATGTTTCCTGTAATCTGTTTGTGTTCTGTTTATAAATACTTGGCTTCCCTTCAGAGTGATGAGTGTGTACTCTTCCAGAAGTTTGGGCGGGGAAACGCAGGCTTGATCTTAAAAGCCATTTAAGATGTGAGGAAAAGGGGTTCACTGTTACAAGCACGGGTGCGCAGGACCGTGAACATGCAGACGAGAAGCAGAACTCTGCTTCCTGTTTAGAACTTCCTTTTAGTCTGTAGTTTACTCTGTTAGCGTCTGCCTGCAAGGTCTCCTTGGGTGCCAGGATGAAGATGGGAAAGTGGGTGTAACTGCGGTGATGGTCTGGGCAGTAAGGACCTCCGTTTGGTGCGTTGTTATTGGCTAACGGGCTGAAGGTAATGTTTTGGGGAGTGATTCCTGTCCCCTGTGGTCCCGTGGCCTCCAGCCTGCTGTGTTCCCGTCCTCTCTGGATTTGGGCCGTGGTCCTGGGTGTGACTCCGCTGGGTTGCTGCACTGCTCCGCTGTGCCAGCGCTGCGTTCGCTCAGAGAGGCCATCGGCTGTCGGGCTGGCAGTAAAATTACGGAAAGAGAGAGAGAGAGAGAGAGAGAGAGAGAGAGCGAGCGAGCGAGCGGTGTGGTGGTCAAAGGTCAGGGTTATTTCTGTACGTAACTGGGTTCTTCACCGCGTGGCTGATAATCTGAACGTGAAATGGCGGGCAGCTCCCCCGTCAGAGCCCAAGTGCTCTCTGACGGGATGATGAGCAGGTCGACACGACCACCAAGGAGAGCGGTGGGGCGGAAGGCGAGAGGTTGCGGCGCCAAAAACCCGCCCCCCCCCCCCCCCCCCCCACTTTAAACTGCCGCGCCGGTCTGCTGCGTGACATCGCTCAGCTCCGCCTCTGATGCCGCGTGTGTGGAGGGTGGAGCGTTTTGTTTTTGAGCGGTGTGAAACTTCCTGGTCCAAGGTGCGTTGGCTTTTAGGGAAAGGTGCTGCTTTGGGTCTTTGTGTGGCTTTTAATGGGACTCTCCCCTGCGTGGAGTCTCTGAGATTTTGAGATCGCGTTTTCCCACCAGCCGAGATAAGAAACGAAAGTTCCCAAATCCAGGGTCTGCTGGTGTCTGTTGAGTTCAGCCGTGTGTTTGTTTCCTGGTTTAGCAGCAGGAGAGGAACGCGGCGCTCGGTGGCTGTGTGTGTTGTGAAACGCTCCCTCCGGATCAGGCAGCAGTTGGGAAAGTGTTTCTCAGTGAGGCTTTGCCATTGCAGCTGAAATCGAAGGAAAGAGGAAATGACACGCTTAATAAAGACGTCTGTGTTCCTCGGGCAACACCCAGCTTCCCCCCCCCCCCCCATTCTCCACAGGCTCGCAGTGTGAAGGTAGACACCCAAACAGTGGGATTACTCTGACTTCAGGGTTGATGTGAGGCTGTCTGACTGACAGTGTGTGGCGGGGGGGTATTGGGCTGTCTGACGTTGCAGCGTCCGGTTAAAGGTGTTTGGCTCTTCTCGATTCGGTTGGAGGGTCCAGGACGGAGGAAAAATGGGAAGCGAACTAAAAATGAGTTCCTCACTGCGTGCGCAGGAGGCGTTGGAGACGTGTCCCGCCCCGAGGGCCTCGGGTGGGACTTGGGAGGAAGTGGTCCCTTAAAAAAACGCTCAGCCAGTCGGAGATTCCATTGTTCCACTGGTCCAGTTATTTAGAGTCGACTGGATGGGATTTAAGTTCTTTGGTCGGGCTTGAGATGGGACGCTTTATTGTGGCGGATGATCATTTGAAACCAATTTGGACGGGGGTTAGTTTCCACGTCTTTAACCCCAAGTGTAGCTCCGTTCCAAATTCTTATTTCACATTCTTCACTGGAATAATTGGGTCGGTCGGTCGGTGCTCAAAGTCACTTTGCCTTTAGTTTGTAAACATTCATGGTTTTTTTTCTTTTCTCCCCTCCTCCTCCTCCTGTAGTGGTAATTTTCCTTCGTGGGGAAAATGTCCCCGGGGAAGGCCAGCGCCCAGCGCGGTGAGGGGGGTGAACCCACCTGGCTGAAGGTGGAGTTTGTGCAGCCTGTCCTAACCACCTCCCCGCCCCTCACTGCCCTCTCCATGGCCAGGACCACAGCCTTGAGCTGCTGTTTTACTGTGCGTGACGTGCTTCTGCGGCAGGCCGTGGAGGCCATGCTGAGCCAATCAGAGACAGACCTGCGTGTGAGTGGCAGGGTGAGGGGCCAATCAGAGAGAGACCTGTGTGTGAGGAGCAGAGGGAGGGGGGGGTAGATCAGCTCTGCCTCGTCCAGTGTGTGTGTGTAGTACACCATTCAGCTGGGGGGAGAGGGAGGGAGGGAGAGAAGCTTCCGGATGGTTCGGTGGCCAGGACAAGAGAGCCTGGTTGGGAATTTGGCCAGCTCTTTGGCCAGGGATCTTTAATGATGGTGGTGACTCAGCACCTTGGTTTTATAATCTTATCTGAGAGGGAAATGTTTGGCTGGAGCTGATTCTGGGAGTGAGGCATTTATTGGACTGTTGTAGTTACATTACATTACTCATGATGCATGTTTGCATTGTGAGATCTATTGCCTGCCTTACTGTATAGATCTACAGTCTGGTAATGTCTGGACTGTATACATTGCGGTGGATGAGCATGTCCGTAAGTAGTCCTGCATGGGTTGAGGCCTGTGTACACCCCCATCCTTTAGGGCAGGGGTGTCCAGTCTTATCCGAAAAGGGCCGGTGTGGGTGCAGGTTTTTTGTTTTAACCCAGCACTACGACACCTGACTCAACTAAACAGCTAATCATGGTCTTCAATCGAGACCTTGATGAGTAGAACCTGGTGTTTTTCTGGGTAAGATTGGACACCCCTGCCTTAGGTGAACGGGGCTCGGTATGCCTTTTAAGTCCCTGTGATCTGCCTTCAGATGGAAGTGTTTGCTTTCATTACAGTGGAAGGAGTCTTCCGCAGGTCCCTGCAGTGTCCTCGTGTCAGGGCGGTCTTACTACCTGGCATCAGATGATTTTAGCGGTGTGGTCAGGCGGTGATTCAGCCGCGAACGTGGAGTCTCTTTACCTGTAGCTGAAAGGAAACTGCTGAGAACGTCTCTGCTCAGATGCCACCTTTGTCATGTAATAGCACTGCGTGTTCCCTAAGACCTTTCACAAACGCCAATCCAACAGGAAGAGGGTTTGTTTTCGGTTTTCCCCGCTTCATTTCGCCCTGTAAGCCACGTCGTTTCCCCTTGGCTCTGACGTGATGCTTCTTGTTCTGTGGTTGCTTTCACCTTGGGGATTATGGGAAGGGGGCGGTGGTGGTTTATGGAGGGGGGATGGTGACTTTCTGATGAATTCCTTTGTATGCTCTGTGTTTGCCGGTGCAGGTAGAACAGTGGACGGGATTTTGTGCATGGTGCAAAGATTAAGCCTAAATAAATGAAGACTGGGTCAGACTCATTAGAAAACTCAGTCATTACAGTACTGTCTTACAGTACTGTGCCCAGTCTGCCAGGGGCCATGTCTTACAGTACTGTGCCCAGTCTGCCAGGGGCCATGTCTTACAGTACTGTGCCCAGTCTGCCAGGGGCCATGTCTTACAGTACTGTGCCCAGTCTGCCAGGGGCCATGTCTTACAGTACTGTGCCCAGTCTGCCAGGGGCCATGTCTTACAGTACTGTGCCCAGCAGCCAGGGGCCATGTCTTACAGTACTGTGCCCAGCAGCCAGGGGCCATGTCTTACAGTACTGTGCCCAGCAGCCAGGGGCCATGTCTTACAGTACTGTGCCCAGCAGCCAGGGGCCATGTCTTACAGTACTGTGCCCAGCAGCCATGTCTTACAGTACTGTGCCCAGCAGCCATGTCTTACAGTACTGTGCCCAGTCTGCCAGGGGCCATGTCTTACAGTACTGTGCCCAGCAGCCATGTCTTACAGTACTGTGCCCAGTCTGCCTAGCGGCTTGCACGCTGCTCTACAGGGAGGAACATGGCACTGGCACTGCCAGCGAAGCTGAAATGAGCGGCAAAAGCACAGCGAGGTTTACCTCAGAGGGGATCGTGTGCTGCTTGGTGTCGACTTCAGGGAACGCACGCCTTCCGGTGTGGAGCGTGGGGATGAAGTGCTTGAGTGTTTTTCCAGTACTCTTGTGGTATTTTTCCACTACAGAGAAGTGGTACATGCGCACGTGCATACCTGACTTCATCTGTTCAGAGCAGAGACGGGGTGCTTTCTGCTACTGCATCTCCGTTCCTGTCCTCCCAGACGTACCAATACACAAATTTTAGTGTGTTTGTGTTTTTGTATGTTTGGGTGTGCACGTATGTATGTGTGCACTCGTGTGTGTGTGTACCCGTGTGTGTGTGTGTGTGTGTACCCGTGTGTGTGCACGTGTGTGGCTGTTTTGTCAGGGTGAGCTGTTTGACAGGTCTGGAAAGCAGCATCCTGTGAGGGGACTGTGGCTGAGTGAAGGGGAGATGGAAAGGGAGTGAGGGAGTGAAGGAGGGAGGGAGGGAGAAAGAGGGAGATGGAGGAAGAGAGGGGGGGAGGGAGTGAGGACATGTGAACAATAGCGTATCACTCACAGGCTTGTTTGATTTACTCTCCTCTTCCTGCCTTCCTCGTTTCAGCTTCATATGCCCGTGTCACTTCCTGTTGATGTTTTTGGCACTAATCTGCCGCCCACCCCTCCATGCGCACACAATGGCGGGGGGCGGGTCCTGAACCCCTTCCGGCTCAGTAGTCACGGATAATGGGATTACGGAGGGCGGGGCGGGGCCGGGCGGGGCCAGCGGCGGAGCAGGCGGGCGGCGTCAGGTTCCCCCGGTTCGGTCGCTATGCCGCCGGCGGTAAAGGTCCCGGTGAGGAAGCGGTCGCGTTCACGCCTCTCTGCGCGGTATTCAGCGCCACTCGCCTCCGAGCCTTTCCTCACACTGTTTGGGTGAGGGGAGGAGGGTTCGGGGGGCCCCTTGGTGAAACTGGCCTGTTTGCAGGGCGTTCCGCTGCTCTGATCCCTGGAGTGCCGGGGAGCGGTTACAGGAGGAAGCGCTCGCCCCCCCCCCCACCTAGGCGTTACGGCGGTGAGCAGCTCCCTGCCCCCACGCTGTCCTGGTTACTCACTCAGACTGCACTCTCCCACCCAGCCTGCAGCACCTGGGGAATAGTCTGACGGCAAATAGCACAGCATCGTGCACTATGCACAGTACAACACAGCGCGACCGTATGTGCGCACACCGCATGACACACTCACTACCGACACATCAATGCGCGTGCCCCACTCCAGCATTCACGCGCACGCGTGCAGCTGTGCATACAGGTTTTGCGTCTTTGTTTACACAACAGCTTGCGTTCGCTGTTCTTTGCGTTTTTGTCTTTCGCGCATGTGCATCGGGCACCACTGCGAACGAACGCGCACAGGAAGTCAGAGCGAACATGTGAACCTCGCCCGGCCAAGTGCATGACTCAGTGCCAAGTGTGATCGGCATGGTAACAAGAACCTACAGATGAACCCATTCACAGTATGTGAATAGAGCATGATTTATCTTTCAAAAATAAATAGATGAGGTGTAAGACGTTCTCTACATGCGTCCCGCCACTGTTCTAGTGTTGTCCGCCACCGACGGACTCTTGACCCTTAGCTGCCCGAAGGGAGGGCTTGTCCAGATTTATCCCAAATCGACAGGCACGGAGTAGCTCTCGCTCGTATGCTGTTGAGCAGTTTGCTGATGGAGAGTGTTCGGCGCATGTATCTGGACCCCTGGGATCTGGTGCTGAACAGAGCGGTTTTTGCCCCGCCCCCTTGTTCAGTGGTTACCGGGCGCCCCTCTCGGTGGGCGGAGCCTGGCCTTTTTGAAGGCCTCTCCCGTTTCCGTGTGCCGTTGCCGGGGAAGAGGAGCGAGGGGGGGGGGGGGAGACCTTTGATCTCGTCCCTTTGATGCGTTTCCCATCTGTCCCGTGGGAGCCCGGTCCCCTCCCCACACAGGGGCGGAGCCTGCTTTCCCCCAGGGATGTGATGGTTTGGTTTGGTGTTTGTGGCTCCGCCTACTTTTTTGGTGACTGTTTTAATTTTTCATTTTATTTCAATTTTTGTAAAGGAGAGCAGTCAGTCTGTAGTTTTTATTCTGGTTTTTTTTGTTTGTTTGCTGTATTCAGACTGAGGAAAGCTGAGAGGGTAACAGACACAGAAGGGCATCGCCCTGCAGAGAGTGGCATGGCGGGCATCAGACAGGTGGGGCATGAGTCACCCGCCTTACTCTCTACGCCCCCCGGACTCACCTGCCCGTCCTGGTCTTTATCATGTTCCACTTTAATCAGGACGCTCCAGAGTGAACATATGGGGTACCCTGTCAAATCTGGGGCGCCTACAGGAGGGGGTGTGGAGGTGAGTCACAGCCATTTCAGAAGATTCACCAGCACCGGGAGTAAGTCCTCTCTCCTGTATGTTTTAGTAAAGAGGACGGCCATAATGGGGTAGCAGCTGGCGATGAAGGCTGAGGAGAGAGACAGAGAGAGGGAGAGAGAGACTGAGGGAGAGACGGAGAGAGAGAGAGGGAGAGAGAGACAGAAAGCGAGAGAACACTTCATGTACAGGAACCTGTGTCTCTCCACCATGTGACTGCCTCCCTCCCAGTTCAACGGTCGCTGCCAGTAGGGGGGAGATAAGAGAAATGGCTGCGCGTTTAAATAATGTAAATTCTGCTGTAAGAAACGTGGCGATCTCGGACAGTGTGAACACCACGAGTAGCTGAGCGCACGTGTGAATTCTGAGTCCCGGATAGGTTTTCCTTTTTTTCTTGAGTGTTTTTTTTAAACTTGGAGGCTCATAATTTATCCAGCACTTTGCTTTATGGAAGGTAAGGCACGGTACACGCTGTGCTCGTTGCTAGCTGACCTCAGACGCTGCGTGTGTTTTTGAACTGCTTGTTCCTGATGAGATGTCGCCCTTGCCTCCACCGATTTGAAGACCCGCCCCCGTGGGTGTCAAACAGCCAATCCCGTCTCCACATGCAGTGGTAATAATCACCACCACCATTGAGGGGTGGAGGTGGGCAGAGGGGTGGAGGTGGGCAGAGGGGTGGAGATGGGCAGAGGGGTGGAGATGGGCAGAGGGGGGCTTTTGGGTTTTGTTGCGTTTCGGGCTCCTCGCAGACGCGGGAGCCGGCGCTGTTGCTCGGGGCGACGCATGGCGAGCGTTCCTCCCGCTCCTGCCGTGCACGCCCTGCATTCCTGCTGCGGGCGGCTTCCTGTGCAAATCTGCGGCGGTGCTCCCTCTGCCCCGTCTGAGTGGGGGGGGTACAGGCGTATGAGAGTGGGGGGGGGGGGGGAGGGTGGCAGAGTGTGTTCTTGCCTGACCCCTTTTCCCATTGCGCAATCCCCCCCCTTCGCCACATCTGGAGCTGTTTTGCGGCGTGCTGTCCCCCCCCCCCCACGTGTGCGCCCTCCCCAGTTGCATAACCGCGTATCTCTTTACATAAGGCGTCCAGCAGCGTCGGAGACTTACTTAACCTCGCCCCCCCCCGGGTCCGCTCGCCCCCCCGGCCCGCCCGCTCGTCTGAGCTGACCCTTATTTAACAGGGGGCGAAGCCAGTAAGCAGTGCTCTGTCATACATTATTATTTGTATAATGTAGCCTTGGCACTGAAGTGCTGGCTGCTGGTGTTTTTGTTTCGCAACCTGAAAACAATGGGACAGCATATAAATATAGCCTAGTTCAGAGCAGACGGCATTACAAAGGGCCGGGCTCCTTTTTGAGTTTCTTCCTGCCCTGAATGTTGCTGCTCCTCCCTGCTCTCCAGCTGAATGTTACTGCTCCTTCCTGCTCTCTGGCTGAATGTTGCTGCTCCTTGCTGCTCTCTGGCTGAATGTTGCTGCTCCTTGCTGCTCTCTGGCTGAATGTTGCTGCTCCTTCCTGCTCTCTGGCTGAATGTTGCTGCTCCTCACTGCTCTCTGGCTGAATGTTACTGCTCCTTCCTGCTCTCTGGCTGAATGTTGTGCCCTGCTGCTCTCTGCTGAATGTGCTGCCCTGCGCTCTCTGGCTGAATGTTGCTGCTCCTTGCTGCTCTCTGGCTGAATGTTGCTGCTCCTTGCTGCTCTCTGGCTGAATGTTGCTGCTCCTTCCTGCTCTCTGGCTGAATGTTGCTGCTCCTTGCTGCTCTCTGGCTGAATGTTGCTGCTCCTTGCTGCTCTCTGGCTGAATGTTGCTGCTCCTTGCTGCTCTCTGGCTGAATGTTACTGCTCCTTCTTGCTCTCTGGCTGAATGTTGCTGCTCCTTGCTGCTCTCTGGCTGAATGTTGCTGCTCTCTGGCTGAATGTTGCTGCTCCTTGCTGCTCTCTGGCTGAATGTTACTGCTCCTTCTTGCTTTCAGAAAATGCACAAAGCCCCTCTTTGTTCCCCGTGTGGGAGGTGCAGTCGGGGCCTTTACTTTGTCTCCTATTTTCAGGCCCAAAATCAGGAAATTCTTCCAGGTGGGGAGGGACGGGGCAGGAGAATGTAGCTTCAGTGCGATCAGCTGCTCTCGAGATACCTGGCCTGCAGTGTGCTGCTCGACACGGATCAGCCTTTTAATCTCTCTAAACATTAAAAATAAAATCAAAAGCCGCGTGGACGCAGTGTTGCTCTGGCCTTGCCGCTCGTTTAAGAGGTGTGGAATTGAGCTGAAGAGCTTGCGCTGCATCTGGACTCCTGGTTTGCTTCACCCTGAATAGCCTTTTGTGAAGCTCGCGCGACAGCTTTTCAACCTAAGGCACAGCACAGAATCCTGTCTGATCTTGTTTGGTAAAAAAAAAAAAGATTACTTTATATATTGCTATTTGCTATATTATATATTTTTGTGTGTTCGCTTATGTGTGTGTTCATATGCTCATTATCCTCCGGTAAAGAGTACGTATGCCTGCATGTATGTTTTGGTGTGTTGTAAGGTTTATATTTCGTAGGGCCTTTTGTGTGGGTCCTCCACCCCGGGCAGAAGTGAAAGCTGATGTGTGTCTCATCGACTTTGTCTTCTGCTCGTATCCACGTGGCTCTTAGACTCTAATGGTGTCTGACGGTGTACGTGTACGGATTATTCACGCAGGTTATTCCTGCAGTTGCACATATTAAGTCCGCTGCTTTTACCTCCTTTATGACCGGTTTACCGGTTGTCAGAATGTTTATAATTTTATCGTGCGCCCGTTCGCTGCCGATGTGGGGTGGGATTTGGTTCTGTTCAGTCTCTGTCCGCGCCTCACCCCTGTCCACTGGTGACGGGGGCTGTCCCGGGACCGTTTTAGCGGGCGCCGGAGGCGGGAATGGGGCCCTTTATCGAGGGGGCCCAGCCAGACCCTATCTGGCTGCACACCCCATCCAGCCTGGAGATAAGTGGGGGCTATCTGACAGGACAGGGGCACTAGCCACCCCCTCACTGCACCCTGTGCAAGGCTAAGAGGAGCAGCTGAGCTAAGAGCAGCAGCAAGGCTAAGAGGAGCAGCTGAGCTAAGAGCAGCAGCAGGGCTAAGAGCAGCAGCAGAGCTAAGAGCAGTAGCAGAGCTAAGGCAGTGCAGCAGCCAAAGAAGCAGAGCTAGGAGCGGCAGCAGGGCTAAGAGCAGCAGCAGGGCTAAGAGGAGGAGCAGCAGGGCTAAGAACAGCAGGGCTAGGAGCAGCTGCAGGGCCAAGAACAGCAGAGCTAGGAGCGGCAGCAGGGCTAAGGAGTGCTGAGCTAGAGGGCTAGAGGTAGGAGCAGCAGGCTAGAACAGGGCTAGAGTCAGCTGCAGGCCAGACAGCAGGGCTATGTGTTATGTGAGAGCGGTAGGTGTGTGTGTGTGTGTGTGTGTGTGAGAGAGAGAGCAGTAGGTGTGTGTGTGTGTGTGTTATGAGGGCCTGGGGCTCTGGCTTCTCTCCTTTTCTCTACAGCAGGATCTGTCTTTGTCTCCCTTTGTCTCTAAGAGGAAGTGGGTGACTGCTCTGCCCACAGTTCCCTTCTCTAAAGAGCTCTCTCTCTCTCTGCCTCCCTCCCTCCCTCCCTCCCTCCCTAAACTTCTCACTCACTCTCCGTTGCTCTACTTTTCGCTTCCTCCCTCTATTTCTCTCACGCTCATTCTCTCTCTCTCCCTCCCTCGCTCTCTCACTCCACTTCTCTCCCACTCGCACATTTTTTTCTCCAGCTGGGCTCAGTGTGCTGCGGGTGGGTCATGTGACGCAGAGGGGCGGGGGGCGGTCCTTCGCTTCTCATGGCATTAAATTCTTTGTTCTCTCAGACCCGGCCCAGTGATTGGCTCCCTGTTTGTGAAGCCGATTCGCTGGTGTCGTGTCCGTCTTTCACCGAACAGCAGCCGTGTGTTCGCTGTGTATTTATCTAAAATATCCCATTCACAGGACAAGCCTCCTTTCATTAATAAAACAGTTCTGGCTTTAAAATGCCGAACGCTTCGGGATTTTTCTGAATTGATTGTTCTTAAAGGGTTCTTAAACCCTTGTCTCCACCCCCCCCCCCCCCAGCTCGTAGTCCAGGCTCCTGATCCCCACATGGGGGAGGGTTGTGTTTGCACGTGCGTTCAGGCAGAAACTCCTCGTGCATTCCTGCACTTCACATTAATTACATGTTGTGTATAAATGGCCAGTTTAAGTCATGTTGACATAATATAAAAAGCCTCCCTGTTTTATTACTGTGCAGAGTCTCCCACAGCCAGGGTGCTCTGTGACACACAACCCCCCCCCCCCCCCCCCCACCCACCCCCACCCCCCTCAGTCTCCACCCCCGCTTCCCAGCTCAGCAGCTACTTGCTGGTATAGGGGGAATTTTTAGCCGGAGCCACTTGCAGAAGCGCGTTCAGCGTGGTAAGCCAGCGCTACGGGAGTTAGCCGTGCTGCAGTGAAGGTGCGCACCTGAAAACCTGCTGGGCGGGGTGGGGGTGGGGGTGGGGGAACGGGACGGGGTGGGGGTGGGGGAACGGGGCTGTGAGGACTGGCTGTCTGGAGAGAGATTGGGCAACCGGCTGGCAGAAGGTTGCTGGGCGGAGAGGTCTGATTGGGATGTGTGGTTTGTGATCGTTGTCTGAAGACAGGAAGGGGCGGAGCCACGTAGACCAGACGGGTACGGACAGGTAAACCAGGGGTTAAGAGAGGCTTAAGCCGGCAGGGGTAAGCGACAGGTTAAAAGGCTGGTTAACCAGACCGGGTGACCAGCATTAAACCAGACAGGGTTAAGACCAGGCATTTGAGTATATGTGACCAATTAAAAAAATTTCCGTGGGTGAGAATGCAGATATTGATGTGCATATTTGATTTTATGACACTGCGTCTTATAAAGGCAGTTTGTACATTAGTGCAAAGTTGACATACGGCGGGCTAGTGCTTTAGGGATGTGGCTAAATCTTGCTGGTCTGGGATTGCTGTTGCCCAGGTGTGTCCAGGTGTCACTCATATTGATCAGGTGAAAGCGCTTCCATTTCTCCTGTATTCATGTGAGCAGCTGCTGAATGGATGTTTTTTTAATTGGTGGAAGTGCGCTTAGTGGGCATGGTTTTGAGAGAGCAGGGGGCGGGGTCAGACAAATGGAGCAGACTGGTCAGGCCCTCTTCACCTTCGCCCTTTCTGCCTGAGAGCGTCAAGACTTGGGGGGCGGGGGGGGGGATGGAGGAGTCCAGACGGGTTTTACAGTGACCCAGATTCCCCTGTCAGAGCCTGGGAGGGAGCGCTGAGGCTAAGGTGCGGTTAGCACGTTAGCGCAGACTAGAGGTCTGTAACCCGACCCGAGCTCGACAGGACCGGACACAGTATCTGGTTTTGGCACAGTTTTTTTTCACATGCTACTTCATGCTTCGGTTGGGCTCGTTTTCTATCAAGAGAAAATGAATTATCATTTTGTGTTTTAAATCCATTTTTATTTGTAGAAATTAACTCCTTTTGTTTTTTTTTTGCACGAGCACGCTCTTTCTAGTCAAAGTCTACCTTTGCACTGGGTGTAATTAAATGGAAATTTGAGCAGAGACAGAAATTCAACTTCTTGAGTTGGGAACGGCTTCGTTGTGGAAATATTATGACCTCCTCACAACAGATAAAAAGCTCACTGGTCGTGTAGTGTAGGGATTACAGTGCTGCTTTGAGCTATGATGGCTCGAAGACTGATCCCACTGAACTCAGTGATGCTGTGGAACTTTTTTCGTGAAAGCTTTCTGGCAGCAGTGGCATTAGTGAGATATGTAGGCTAAAGCAAACAGGTCTGGTAATCCAGCTGACAAACTGGATGTGTGCTGTGCTTGATTGCTACTAACCGGTAAGACAAGTGGTTTGTTAGCCTATCACACTGCTCTGCTGATGGGTTCGCTGTGCCTTGGTTAAGCTCTGTAGCTACTGTTTACGGTCCCATATGGAAGTAAAATATAGCCCGTTTCAGTGTGATGATTATTGCTGTAACTCAAGCACGTAGCAGCTGATCAAAGCATTGTTAAAACCGAGCCTGTGAGCGATTTGGGTTTATGGTTTTCACATTTGGCATTCGGGTTGGGTCTCAAGGTCTCAGGTACGGGGCAGGTTGAGGCTCTGAGAGGGAACACGAAGGTACTGTTAGCTCGTTAGCTCAGGCCACGGAGGGAGAACACTGGGGCTACGGTGCCATTAGCTCGTTAGCTCGTTAGCTCACGCCTTATTTGCTGTACTTTTATATATTTTTTTGAAGGTGTTTCCTTTAGAGAACGGGAAGGCTTGGCATCTCCCTGCGTCTCATTTACTGGCTCGCCCCCCCTCCTTCCCCCTCCTCAGTCGGGGGGGGGGGGGGGGATTGTGGTAATTTCCCGCTACTGTAGACTGGCTCAGGGAACAGGCGCGCTGCACAGCTGTCTCAGTTCATCCACACCGTGGCCTACAAAGCTGCACTCTGCTGCCCCCTCCTGCGCGTCTGGTCGACTGAGGTACTGCAGTTCCTGAAAAACCAGGCCTTCTGCCCCTCCCCCTCTCCTGCTCTCTCAGTGAAGCATAGGCCCCTCCTCTCCCTCTCCCCGTGGAAAGTTTTAATTGAGAAGGGGCCAGGGTGGGGAGCGTAGGGGGTGCGGCCAGCTCTGAATCGGGAGTAAAAGGCAGAGGAACTCTGTCCTGGTTTGTGTGTGGCAGCCCAAAGGGGAGGGTTATTCATATTCACCATGCCTCTTTACCCACAGTGCTGGAGTAAACTGCTGCTCTGTGTGTGTGTGTGTGTGTGTGTGTGTGTGTGTGTGTGTGTGTGTGTGTGTGTGTGTGTGTGTGTGAGCAAGCATGTGCGTGTCCTATTCTCTTAACAAATAATGTCTATTATTGGATTTATTAAACATATTTTTGACTTGGGACTCCTACCCGGTCGTCATTGTTAATGAGATTCCGTTCTTAATTGACCTGCCTGGTAAAATAAAGGTCTAATTAAATAAAGAAAAATGAAAGTATGTACGCAAGTCTTTTGAATTATTATTGTATATTATAATAAATATTGTAGGGTGCTCCAGATCCCTTTCTGTGGAAGTGATTCAGTGTGAAAGAGATTTGCAAACTCACGCTCATGCGTGATGTCAGAATAATATCAATGAATTAGGAATGTATGCCTGTCTCTTATGCTCCTGCGTGAATATGGGTGTTGATATAAGACCGTGACTCATTGAATTAAACGGACGTCACACCGCGATCCAAATGACCCTGAGCGGCTGCTGCTTTTGATTGGCCGCGCAGAGCAGCGCCTGCGTGTGAAATGGCATTTACTTGCTGTTGGCTTTGTGCGCTCGTGCTGTTTGTTAGTAAATGAGTTTTCTCCTCCGTCTGAGAGGGGCGTGTGCGTGAGCTGCTGGGCTGTGATTGGGCGAAGCGGGGGCACGGAGGGAATCTCTGCTGGGCTGTGATTGGGCGAAGCGGGGGCACGGAGGGAATCTCTGCTGGGCTGTGATTGGGTGAAAGCGGGGCAACGGAGGGAATCTGCTGGGCTGTGATTGGGTGAAGCGGGGGGATGGAGGGAATCTCTGCTGGGCTATGATTGGGTGAAGCAGGGGGACGGTTGGGAATCTGCTGGGCTATGATTGGGTGAAGCGGAGGGACGGAGGGAACCTCTTTGAGTTCGCAATCACTGTGTGTGTGTGTGTGTGTGTGAGAGTGTACGCACACCCTTTCATTTTCTCTGTCTGCACGGTTTCCTTCTCTGCGCGCAGTTTTATTTTATTTTTACTTTTACTGTCTGTTTACCAGCGCGGTTTGGCCTGTTAGCGCTTTGTCTGTGGCTTGGCGCGTTCGCCCGTGTTCTCGCACGGCCTTCCTGACAGGCCGCTGGCGGCTGGTTTCCACGGCGATCGCGTGCCGTTAGCCAGCCGCCGGTCAGGCGGGTGTCGGTCTGCCGTGTTTTTCTGCCCCGTTTACCGGAAACTGAAAAGACGCGAGACTCGTTACTGAATATGCGTTACGGGAGCCGGTAAATCACACACCGTCTCTTTAACGGCAGGTAAATCACACAGTCTTTCGGGTAATCACACGTCTTTAACGGCAGTTTTACGCGTAAATCACACACGTTCTTACGCGTCCTCTCTTGGGTAATCGCGTGGTAAATCACACACCGTCTCTTTAACGGGTCAACGCTGCGGGTAAACGTTCTACGCGTACCCGTCTCTTTACGGAAACAACGTTCTACGCAGGTAAATCACACACCGTCTCTTTAACGGCGGGTAAATCACACACCGTCTCTTTAACGGCGGGTAAATCACACACCGTCTCTTTAACGGCGGGTAAATCACACACCGTCTCTTTAACGGCGGGTAAATCACAGCTCTTTACCGGTATCCGCCGTCTTTCGGGTAACACGCGCTTACGCGGTAAATCGCTCTCTACGAGTAAACACCCGTCTCTTTAACGGCGGGTAAATCACACACCGTCTCTTTAACGGCTGTCGCCTGCGTGCTTTTAGTAATTCTCTCTTTTGGTAGCCGGTCCGGTCTGTGGGGGATTTCCCCGTCTGGAGCCCAATCAGACGCATGTGCTGGCTTTACGTTACCGTGGCGAGGAAAGAACGTCGGTGGCATGGGGTTCCGTTGTGCGGGAAGGCGATGGACGTGCGGCACACGCAGTGCGATTTCCAGCCTTTAGCGCGTAGCCCCAGCGGTCTGAGCGGGTGGGAAACAGAGGGGCCTGTGTGCCTGTTACGTAAGAGGAGTGAAGAGCCACACCGGCCTCGCTCCACTGCTGCAATCCAGGGAAATCCTGAGTCATATCAGCACAGCCCTGGACCGCCCAAAGAGGAGAGAAACTGCTGCTCTTATTATTATTATTTTAAATGCGTGTACTCTTCCTGGAGTTCTGCGCTCTCTTCTGTGAACTGGTGGTGCCTTTTTTTGTGGGCGGGGCTATGGGGGCAGGCTGGGACTGGGGAGTGGGGTCAGTGAGTTCGTGCACGCAGCAGCCGCCATGTTGAATTCAGCCGCTAACCCAGACAGAGCTGAGCCAGAGAATCCCATTACACAGATCCTTCCTGTGGCTTTTATGTAAGGTCTGCCTTTCACTTCAAAGCCGCTTCCTGCCCTGCTTGCATTCCGGAAAAATTCCACAGAGCACAGAGGACACGTCCGTGAGCAGAACATTCAGATTCTTACCCCGGGGGTAAATGTGGCTTCGCAGCTGATTTGGCCAATCCCGTCGGCGCTGGAGTGAGAGGCCACGTCTTGCCGGTACTCCGGAGTTTGGTAGCGGCGCACTTAGGGGCGGATGTGTGGTATAATGGGTAAGGAGTTGGTCTTGTAACCTCAAGGTTGCAGGTTCGATTGCCCGCTACAGTATGTATCCAGCTGTATAAATGGATGTAATGTAAATGCTCATGTAAAAGTTACGTAAGTCGCTCTGGATAAGACCGTCTGCTAAATGCCTGTAATGTGTAATGTATGGTGACTCTAGCGACAGTGTGGAGATGGATTGCCCTGATGGGGGGGGGATTTCAGCTTGCCCTGATCAGGGGGGTGGTTTCAGCCAGCAGATGTTAGTGGTGATCTCATCAGAGGCATCATCAGCACCAGAGCTGCAGATCATCTGAGACTGTCCGGTCTCACTGCTGCAGCGTACATCACCAGCCTTTGTCTGTGTCACTTGCAATGAGCATTGAGCTGAAGGAAAATTTCCATTTTATTTTATATTTAATGGACAATAAAGTTTTCTATTCTATTCGATTAGGATCCCTGCTACCAGACAGGCGTTCAAGATGCCATTCAGATGGATGGGGTGTAGAATTTGGTGTTGTAAGTTGTCATGCAAATGGATATGGTTTAGTAGTTTGGTAGAAAAGATATAATACAGAATTTTGACGGTGCATGTTTGCTGGGAGGCGAGTCGTAACCGCCATGTTAGTGCTGAACTGGATTTGAGCGGTTTTTTCATTGAAGATGTGGCCATTTCAACATCTGTCAGGAATCTGAAATGGAAGTAGGCGTGTGACACAAAGGGATGTGACACACAGGGATGTGACTGTGTGTTATAAGCGGAGGAGGAGCTGCCGTCGCCATGGAGCCTTCTGAACAGCAGCCGTGGAAGCCCGGCTGATTGGCAGCCCAGGAAATGACCTCATTCCCAGTCACTGATCCTTAAGGCCCATCCATTGGTTGTTTTTGAGAAGGTGTCTTGGGAATCGTAGTAGTAGTAGCAGTAGTCCTACAGCTGCACTCATTTCAAATCGTATCGCTCCAACTGGTGTCTGGCATTGTGGATCGGTTTCCTGGGGTTTGTGTGGGAGACTTTTCTGTTGATTTAAAACAAAAAAAAAATTTAAATGATAATTATACTGGTTGACAGGTTACTAATGATTTGAGATGGTAATGGGAATGTTGGACTTGTGTGGAATAGTGTTGTCGTCTCTGCTGTTGGGTCAGAACAGCAGAGCCTGCTGTACTTCTCCCACTCACCCCACTCACCCCACTCACGCCACTCATCTCTCACCCTGTACCCTACTACCTATCACCCACTACCCACCACCCCCTCACCCCACTCACCCATCACCCATATCCGGTCTGTTCTGTGGTATAGAGGGTCTCTGTTAAAGCTGCGGTTCTGATGAAGCTGGGTTCTGTGTTATGTGGTAAAGAGGGTCTCTGTTAAAGCTGGGTTCTGATGAAGCTGGGTTCTGTTAAAGCTGGGTTCTGTTAAAGCCTGATTCTGTTAAAGCTGGGTTCTGATGAAGCTGGGTTCTGTTAAAGCTGGGTTCTGTGTTAGGTGGTAAAGAGGGTCTCTGTTAAAGCTGGGTTCTGTTAAAGCTGGGTTCTGATATAGCTGGGTTCTGATATAGCTGGGTTCTGATGAAGCTGGGTTCAGATGAAGCTGGGTTCTGATGAAGCTGGGTTCTGTGTTCTTGTGCTCGCAGATGGAGGCGGGCGGAGGGCCGCTTTGCGCTGGAGAGAGCCTCCATCATCAGCCACTGGAACTGGCTGCAGGCCCACATCTCCGACCTGGAGTACCGCATCCGCCAGGAGACCGACATCTACCGCCAGCTCCGCTCCAACAAGGTCAGAGCGCCGCGCACACGCGCATCGGGGGGGCGGGGGGGGGTTAGGGGGCGTGGCCAGCTCGCCTTCACTCTGCACAGCACTCCCCACACCTCTGCAGAGTCTTAAATAAACATTATCTAGTTCTGCGCTACAGAGGGGCTAGCATGGGAAAATGAGTCTTCATTAAACTACAAATAGGGTGTGCATCTAGCCCAATCCTTGCTCGACCAGTGTCAAGCCCGCACATTAGTTCAGGGACACACAACCAACTTCTAGCACCCCTGTCCCTCTATCCTGATCTCCCTCCTCCTCCTCTAGCCCCTTGGGACAAAACCCAGCTGACTGACCCCCCAGCAGGAGTCAGGGACTGCGTTTACACGCGCACCAATACCCCGGTTATTGGGAGTAATCAGTTTATGCCAGTGCGTAGATTCTTGCGTACACACGGATAATGTGATTACTCCAGTAGTCACGGTTACGTAATTCTTTCCGTAGTAAACGATTGTACACGTCAGCCATTCTTTTTTTCGTCTTCGACTTCTTTCTGACATGCGCAGATTCAAAAAGCCGAAAGAAATCGGAGTAAGACGTCTAAATGCTCCAACAGAAAATCTAAAGATCGTGAAAGCATCCAGGAGTCCCGGTCTGGTTCTGAATATGCCATGTTCAGCGCATTGTTCACTTACCGTTCACTTACCTAATTCTGTTTCTGCCTGCTTTGTGCTTTGAGTAGTTATTCCACAGTTGTGTGATCAGTGTGATTTATTTGATCTGGGGTTAGGGACTGTGATGTTGCAGTATTCAGTATCCTGCTGTGCACACACCCCTGTGCGCTTCACATCGCTGTGTCTTAGAGCTGTGCTAGATTGCTCTGGTCTGCCTGCATCTCAGAGCTGTGATGGATTGCTCTGGTCTGGTTCACGCTGCAGGGTTTGATAGTGCTGGGAGACTCCGCCCCCTGTGAAGTGTCCTTGGAGGATGGGACGGAGGTGAAGGCGGAGCCGATCCCCTGTCATGTGACGCAGGTGAGCGGCGTCTCGGAGGAAGCAGCTGGCCCAGGAGCCTCCTGATAAAGGGACAACAGAATCGCACGTATTTAGAGCAGGCCGGAGATGTCCTTTTAGATAAGACACAGGTCTGCGGTTATCTAACCTCCGTTTCCATGGTAAAGCCACACAGTTAAACGCACAGCAGTAAACGCCAAACTTTGTAGAGCCTCTATTACACAGTTTTTGGGTGTACCAAATATGTAGAAGTTTTTTTAAGGGATTAACTTGCAGCCCGTTTAAAGAATATATGAATCCGGTGAGTTTACCCTTCCAGCTGAACAAGCCGTTTTGGGTGGGTGCGCTTTTGTTTTACACATGCTCTGCGTTGATTGGTTAAGAGCCCGCTTCGGAAGAGCGAACCAAAGTGAGAAGTGAAAGTGTGAGACGGCCCCAGTTGCCCTTGGCGCCCGTTTGGGGCGGAGTCAGGGGCGGAGTCTCAGGGCAGCGCTGACCCTTCCCTGTGGTTTTTCAGGAGCGCGTTGTGGGCGGGGCAGAGTGCGCTGACGCTGACTCTGGCCTGTGGAAAGGATGGGCTCCTGGAAGACCGGTCAACGGGGTCCTCAACAGGTACAGCTGCTGTGCGTGCGTGCGCACGTGTGTGCGTGCGCGCGCGCGTGTCGAGTGTGTTACCGCCTTCAGGAAGTCCATTGTCAGTGACCTTTGTTAGACTGAATTGTGACGCTGTGTTGAAGGTAAATAGTCAGTGTGAATAAGCAGTGTACTTTAGAGTAGAGCCTGTAGTAATGAAGTGTGTGGAGTCGTACCCTGGGGAGGGGGGCAGGGGGGGTGTTAGGGGTGCTCTGACCCTAATCCTCTCTGCCCCGCACCCCTCAGCCTGCTCCCCAGCCTGCCCGTCACTGGCTCCCCAGAGAGCTCTGACACCGAGGAGCAGCTCAGCAAGAAGCAGCGGGGCCTGCACCCCTGCTCTTCCTCCTCCTCCTCCTCCTCCGCCCAGGACGCCTCCTGTGTCGCCGCCCGCACCCGTCCCGTCCTCAGCTGCAAGAAACGGCGGCTCGTCAGGCCCAACGCCGTCTCCAACCTCAACCGCAAGGTGAGCCAGGCCTGTGTGCGTGCGTGCGTGTGTGTGTGTGCGCGTTTTCTGCGTGTGTGTGTGTGTGTGTGTGCGCGTTCTCTGCGTGTGTGTGTGCGTGTGTGTGTGCGTGCGTTCTGCGTGGGGTGCGTGTGTGTGTGGCGTTTCTCGTGTGTGTGGCGTCGTGTGTGTCGTCGGTTTTGCTGTGTGTGTGTTTCTGCGTGTGTGTGTGTGCGTTTTCTGCGTGTGTGTGCGTGTGTGTGTGTACATGAGACAGACCTAGCTTGTGTGGGAATAAAATCACACATCAGTAGTAGTATAGGTATGGTCACAGTAGACTTGCACAGCAGTGGTGTGTGAGAGGTGTGTGTGAGGTGTGTGTGTGTGTGTGTGTGAGGTGTGTGTGTGTGTGCACGGTGTGTGCGAGTGTCTGTTGTGAGGTTACTGTACAGCTGCATGACTGTGCACACGCAGTGTGTGTCTGTGGCAGCACTGACACGCTGACCCCCTGGTGTCCGCAGGCCCAGAGGACGCCCGGGCCTCGCTGCGGCTGTGACGTCAGCCCCTCGTGCCTGATGTGCGGCGGCCGCGGCGCCCTCACCGGGGACCTGCAGTACGAGCGCCCCCTGCTGGACCGGCTGTCTCAGTCCGACCCCTGCGTTCACCCCATCCTCTCCTTCGATGACGGTGAGGCGCGCTGGCGATCTCGGCTTCGGCTAGCGTACGCGCGCTTCGCGTTTAACGCCTTTTCCTTTCTGTTGGTTTTTATTCAAATCTGAGTGGGAAACTTACTTTGCATCTTCTTTGAATCGCTGGACCCTCATGACGTTGCACGAATAGTATTTGTTCATGTTTTTGAAACCAAACCAGCTCTGATGTATGCAAATGAGCGCCTGACGAGCACTGGAGAGACGGGGCTGTCATCGGGGCGGTGAGAGGGAACACGCCATACTGGCCAAACACCACCACCTGGTGGACAGAGAGAGAAGTTCAGTTTGATATGAGAGGCTTCCAACATTCAGTGGCCTCACTCAATACCTGAGCCAGAACAAGCTGTCAGTCTCTCTTATTGGGCTGTCAGGTTCTGTCTTATTGGGCTGTGCTACAATAAGATGTGTGTCTCTGTCTTATTGGGCGGAGCTACAACAAGCTGCAAGTCACTGACTTGTTTGAACCAATCAGTTTAACTCTCCATAGCTGAGCGCACAGACTGACTTGTATCAGCCAATGGCACTGTAGCTCCACCTGCTGTGGTGAATGCAGCCAGCCTGAGGGTCAGCCCAAGCGGGCTGTGATTGGCTACTGTGGTCTGACGACGTTTCTCTCCTCCTCTAGATGTTTCCATGATGCTGCACCTCCAGGGGGCGCTGAAGACTCACTGGCAGAACAGACCGCTGGAGAAGTTCAAGCCCCTGAAGAAGCTCTCCCTGAAACACAAGCTCTCCGGCCGCCTCTCCGACCCTTCGTCCCCCTGCTCCTCTTCATCCAAAGACAAACACAAGCTGTCCAACTCGCTCATCGCCACCGTCAGTGAGTGTCCCGCCGCGAACGCGAGCGGCAGTCCCGCCATCGTAATGATAGTGATAAAGATAGGTCAATCGTTATATTTAAATGATGGGAAGGATAGTTGAGATTTTGTATCACTGCAGTGGTTTTGGTACCCTCCACGCTCACCACACCTTTCTCCCCACCCCCTGCCCCGCCCCTCTGTCCCGCCCCCTGCCCCGCCCCTCTCTCCCCGCCCGCCGCCCCGCAGGGCTCTCTCACCATAAGATGCGGCAGGACCGGCTGCAGCACCGGCAGCAGCTGGACAGCCTGCTGAGCGCGTCCAAGCTGTGCAAGGAGCGCGTCCGGGGCCTGGCCTACGGGCCCTACGACCGGGGCCACAGCCGCAAGAGGCCCCGCGACCGCTCGCTGGACAGGACCGACCGTGAGTACCGCTCCTGTGTCGCACGACTAAACCCAGTATGTTGTGTGCTCAAGCCCAACGTGTTGCACTCTTAACCCAACGTGCTTCATGCTATAACCAGTATGTTGCATGGTTAGAACTGACATGTTGCATAACACCAGTGTGTTCCATAATAACACTGATACGGTGCGTGTGTGTCTTACACGAGGGCAGTTGGTATCTTGGCATCTTATCCAGAGGGACTAATTAAAACACTGATGAGACTCGAACAGCCAGAAACTGATTAAGACACGGGCGGATCTGGGCCAAGAGGCAATTGCAGAACAGGCTGAACAAGAACATTAGAAACATTATTAGAAAGAGATTAAACTAACAAGCTCATTGTTAAATGTAAACCTAAAAAAAAAAAGTAATGTTAAGGACAATCTCAGTGTCTTGAAAATGTGCGAAACCTGAAATATTTAGAAATTGAAAGTGCAGGTAGATGTGGGAGGTTTGTGGCCTTGTGGGTACACACCCTTTTCTGTAGGACAGGCTAGTCCAAGTCCAAGCCGCTGTTGGGGCTGTCCTGTCTCTGCTTGGTTTAGGCTGACCCCCCCCCCCCCCCCCGTTCCTCTCCCCCAGCCTCCTCGAAGCTGTTCCCGGACACCTGCAGCCCCTGCTCGTCAAACAGCCTGCACACGCCCACCCACAGCCCCCTGCTGCGGCAGCTGTCCACCTCATCAGAGAGCTCCGCCCCCTTCGCCCTCAACAGCCAAAGTGCCATCAGCACCCCGGTAAGTGACCCGGCGTGTCCTAACCTAACCAAGCCCTGCCTCGCCCGCCCCCCCTGCCCAACCACTCCTCCTGCCCTACCCCACCGTGCTCTGTCCTACCCCACCAAGCCCCACCCCTCCCCTAACCGCACACTGCCTCATCCATCCCCACCGTTCCTGCACTAACCATTCCCTGTCCTGCCCCACCCCAGAGTCTCTGAAGCCTTTTTCTATTTTTGCAGTCTGTGTGTGTGTGTGTGTGTGTGTGTGTGTGTGTGTGTGTGTGTGTGTGTGTGCGCGCGCGCACACTGATTCAGGTGGCTGCACTGACTGTCCAAACAGGACCTAAATGTGTTCACTACATACAGAAACCCTAAATCCCTGTGGTGTTAATTCAGCTATTTAAAGGCATTTAAACCCTATTGATGTATTACTGAGATGTGTGGTTTTGTGCATGTGAGCGTATGACATTGTGAGGAGCGACACACGTCCCCTAGCACACGCGTGAGTGGTGACGGACTCTACTTCCTGTTCCCTTCCCCTCAGCCCATTCGACGGCGCAGAGGCGAGAGCTCCTTCGACATCAACAACATCGTCATCCCCATGTCCGTGGCGGCCACCACGCGCGTGGAGAAGCTGCAGTACAAAGAGATCCTGACGCCCAGGTAACCCCCCGGCCTCGCCCCGCGCCCCTCTGGACCACCGCGTAACCATGGTAACCCCCCCGGCCTCGCCCCGCGCCCCTCTGAACCACCGCGTAACCATGGTAACCCCCCCCCGCCTCGCCCCAACCCCTCTGAACCACAGCGTAACCGTGGTGACCCCCCCCCGGCCTCGCCCCGCACCCTCTGGACCACCGCGTAACCGTGGTAACCCTCTGGCCTCGCCCCGCACCCCTCTGAACCACAGCGTAACCGTGGTGACCCCCCCCGGCCTCGCCCCGCACCCCTCTGGACCACCGCGTAACCGTGGTAACCCCTCTGGCCTCGCCCCGCACCCCTCTGAACCACAGCGTAACCGTGGTGACCCCCCCCCGGCCTCGCCCCGCACCCCTCTGGACCACCGCGTAACCGTGGTAACCCCTCTGGCCTCGCCCCGCACCCCTCTGAACCACCGCATAACCGTGGTAACCCCCCCGGCCTCGCCCCGCGCCCCTCTGAACCACCGCGTAACCATGGTAACACCCCCGGCCTCGCCCCGCGCCCCTCTGAACCACCGCGTAACCATGGTAACCCCCCCCGGCCCTCGCCCCGCGCCCCTTTAAACCACCGCGTAACCATGGTAACCCCCCGGCCTCGCCCCGCGCCCCTTTAAACCACCGCGTAACCATGGTAACCCCCCTGGCCTCGCCCCACACCCCTCTGAACCACCGCGTAACCGTGGAAACCAGCCGGACATGTACAGGGCCCCACCCCTTGCTGGCACACTTTCTCAGAGCGTCAGGCGGATGCTGACTGTGTCTCTCACAGGGGGCGGGGCGGGGCGGGGGGTGTGAGCGGAATCCTCCCCCGTCACTGTCCAATCATGAACAGCGCTGTATAAATGCAGTCTGCTGGTCACCATCGCTGCCACTCATGAGTGGTTAGCCGGAGGTGGAAAGTCCAGCTTCAGTGAAAGCCCTCCCCTAGTACTCTGTCCCAGTTACCTGGATTTGCTAATTAGCACATATCTCCAGCCATGAGGTGGAACTACAGTAATGAGTGAAATCGGCTGGCTGAGTTCATGGGTGGAAGGAACACATGGCAGGACTTTATGGCTCCTGACACACAGCCATTGGATCCTGTCCGTGGTTCACTAGCTGCAGGCCTGACGGCTGTGTGGCTCTCACTGCCCCCTGGTGGAGCTGCAGAGCATGTGCAGCGCTCTGTCTCCTCCTGCTCCAGTGTGTTTGAAGTGTACCCATGTTCAGCAGCTTTGCCCAGTACTGCACACATGAGTTTAAGAGCTGGGGGCAGCAGGTTTGTGACCTCCTCCTCCTCCTGTGATTTTCCGCTCAGCTGGCGGGAGGTGAACGTCTGCGCGAGGCCGATTGCTGAAGAGGACGACGCCGTGGAGGTAAGGCCAGGATATGAAGAAACAACTTGTGTTTATGTGTGTGGTGGGAAATGCGGGTTTGTGTGGTCTCTATGTAGGTGCTTCTATGTGCCGATTTGCCTGTGTGCTGATTGGCTGGTGAGCTGATTGGCCTGTATGTTGATTGTCCTGCGTGCTGATTGGTCTGTTGTTGTGCTCAGGTTGAGGATCTGTCGGATGTGGCGTTCTCCCAGCTGCACCAGCTGTGTGAGGACCAGGAGCGTTCCCGCTGGAGCTGGACCGCCAGCGCCATGGCCAAGAGGCGGGGCAGCCGGTGAGTACTGTTACTGGAGCAGCCGGTCAGTACTGTTACTGGGGCAGCCGGTCAGTACTGTCACTGGGGCAGCCGGTCAGTACTGTTACTGGGGCAGCCGGTCAGTACTGTTACTGGGGCAGCCGGTCAGTACTGTTACTGGGGCAGCCGGTCAGTACTGTTACTGGGGCAGCCGGTCAGTACTGTTACTGGAGCAGCCGGTCAGTACTGTTACTGGAGCAGCCGGTCAGTACTGTTACTGGGGCAGCCGGTCAGTACTGTTACCGGGGCAGCCGGTCAGTACTGTTACTGGGGCAGCCGGTCAGTACTGTTACTGGGGCAGCTGGTTAGGGCAGCGCTCTTGGGTTCCTGCCCCCATGCTAACCCCTCCCCCACCCCCACCCCCCCGCAGGTCATACAAGTCTCTGGACGGGCGCACCACCCCCCTGCTGGGCGGGACCAACCCCTCCACGCCCCAGCCGTCGTCCCCGGATACGGCGCACTTCCACTCGCTGCAGGACTACGGCCCCATGGGGTCCCCCTGCAGCCCCGCCAGCCCCGACCTGCCCCCCCACCGCCTGCAGCCCAGCGAGGACACGCGCTGCTCCACCCCCGACTGCAGCTACGAGGAGCTGGTACACACACACGCACACACACACACGCACACGCACACACACGCGCGCTGCTCCACCCCACGCACACGAGAGCTGACACACGAGACGTACACACACACACCACACCACACCACACAACACATACACTCTCTCACACACACAGGTGCTCACGTCCCCCCCCCTCTCTCTCTCTCTGTCCCTCCAGGTTCCCCAGCCGGTTCTGCCGTGGGAGAGCCGGACCTTCCCCCTGGAGTACGACCCGGCGACAGAGCCCCTGGACCCGAGCAGCCTGACCCCGGAACGCCCGGGACGAGCCCCCCGCCGCCTGTCCATCAGCAAGCCTGAGAACGGCCCCGCCTCGCCAGACCCCGCCCCCGGCCCCGCCCCCTCCACGGATGAGGGCTGGATGCAGAAGGCCCCCGTGGCCCCCCGAGCGGCCCAGTGGTGAAGCACGTGGACGGACACTTCTCACCACCGTCACAAAATAAAAACTACAAAAAACAGCAGAGAGAAAAAACCGACAAAAACAAAAATATAATAAGAAAAAAAAAAGATTCCTGTTGTTTGATATTCAAACATCAGTATGTTTTTTTCACGGTTTTTAGTGAACATACAGAATTATAGAAACCTTGTTTTTAACTTTGTTTTTTTTGTCACAAGAAAACAAACCTAAAAATGGAAAAAAATGTATTTAAAAAAAAAAAAAAAAAAATACAACAAAAAAGAAAAAAACAGATTAGATTGAAGGCTAAACAATGACCATGGGGCTCTGTGTCTCTCTGTTATGTTAGCAGCACACTCATAGCGCACTGTGTGGTGGGGCGTGGCTCACTGGCTGGGAAGGGGTTTCTACTGATTAACTGTGTCTTTGACCCCGTGTGTCTTTACAGTGGAGTGACCGTGCAAAACCAAACACAGAAAACGAAGAGAAAAAAGAACCTCCCCTTTAATTTCTGTCGAGTTCATGTGGCGCAGTTTCCTTTTAAGAGAACCTGTGTGTGACAGACATCTTGTCCTAGATACACACACAGCACTTCCTGTCCTATAAGCTCTCCCATTGGAACCTGTGTGTGACAGACATCTTGTCCTAGATACACACACAGCACTTCCTGTCCTATAAGCTCTCCCATTGGAACCTGTGTGTGACAGACATCTTGTCCTAGATACACACACAGCACTTCCTGTCCTATAAGCTCTCCCATTGGCTGGAGGAAAACCCACTTATCCAACAGGAAAGAGCCAAGTATTTACTTTGCTCCTTTCATACCCACCCCCACTCATCACTCTCTTCCCCCCTTTTTAAATTGAGTCTGCCCAGCCCTGTTTCTGGAGATATACCGTCCTGTAGGGTTTCATTTGAGCCCTGATTTGGCACACCTAACTCTGCTAACTAGCAGCTCAGTGAGATCTCTAGGTATTGAATGAGGTGTGCTTCGTTAGGGTTGGAGTGAAAACCTGCAGGACCGTAGATCTCTAGCTGTTGAATGAGCTGTGCTGTTTCACAGTTGGAATCAAATCCTTGAGGACAGTAGATCTCCAGGGACAGTAGGCCGGGGCTGGGTGGCCCTGCTGTACAGGGGGTCCGTGTTCACCCTCCTGGGTTGGATGTGGCAGTATTCGTTTGTTAGTTGGAGGATGGCAGAGCAGGTGATTGGGTAGACGGGGGCGGAGTTTGTTGAAGTCCCGGAGCGTGCGAAATGCCTGCCACCGGACACGCACTCGTTCAGGTGGCCCCCCCATTACTTAGCAACATTACCGCCCCCTGCTGGCTGTTAACCGTTACTGCAGCGCGGCTGGGGCTGGGGGGTGCTGTGTGGCAGCCTGACCAAAGGCACTGCTGACTCAGTCCTGGAGAAACCGTGAAAAGGAAACGTCAGTCATCATTCCTCCCCTACCCACTCCCGCCCCCCATTCCCCGCCCCTGTACTTAACCGTCTCCGTGGAGACCATTCCGAAATAGAACAGACCAATGGGACGAGTCGGGCAGCGGCGTACGGGGGGGGGTTTCTGTGAGCTCGTTCTCTGCGGAGACCCACGTCTCTGTTTGGTGGAAGTGTTCGTTTTATTTCCTCCCCCTCATTTTGCAAAGTGGGAGTCTTTTTTGTCCCCCCCCCTCCTGTGGTTTGAGTTGGATTTGATGGCGGACAGGAAAAAGAAACGTGTTCTCTCTAAAAGGAAGCCAGCCTTTCACGCCTAGCACTTGTGCTGAACGCCGCCCCAAACGTCAGGTTAGAGTTCTGAGGGGAATCTTCCTTCTCTGGAGTATTAGACTCCAGCTTCGCTGGGGGGTTTTTTGTTTTGTTTTTGTTTTGTTTTGTTTTTTGCTGTTCAGTGTGATCACCCTTTCTGCAGGAGAATACTTAGCCGCACAGTCCGCCTGGTCGTGTCACCCTGGCGTTGTGTCCATGTCACGGACGAGCGAGACTTGTGAATATTATTTGAAGCACTATTTCCATCTTCAGTGGCTAATTGCTATGCAATCCAGATTTTGCTAATTATATAAACATGTAAGTCAATGGCTAGCATTTACACCTCAGTTGAGATTTTCATTCAATCCTGTATCACTGATTGTTTTTGTTTGTTTTTTTTTGTTTGTTTGTTTGTTTTTGTAGGGACAAACCGGTCTCTGTGTAGTCCCCTCCATTTTGATTTCTGCCAGTTACAGCAGAACCAGATCGCAAAATTGTTTTGTAAATAGCATCATTAAAAATCATGTTAAAAACGAGCACTGGGGTTACTTTTTCATTTTTTCTGTCGAATAATAATTAAAAAATTTTGGCGTTAAGAAGTATAATCCCTCCACTGTAAACCGAAGTACAGCCTGAAGACAAAAAGTTGCTTTATTTTATTTTTATTTTTTTCCCAACCCTCCCAGTCTGTGTGTCCAGTTTGCCTTGGACACAGCTGTGTTAGGAGGGTCTGTTTGTACGCTGATTGATTTGAAAGCACGTCACAGTCCCCATGTCCTGCTGAGCTGCATTAAATATAGCCCCACTTTAACATGATTCATTCAGGGGCAGGGTTAGAGTTGACCAAGTTCTTTTCTTTCTTTCTTTCTTTTTTAAAGTCCCTTTAATTTTCAGGGTTTCCATCAGCACTTGGATATGTTTTCACCCAAGGGGGGGGTTGTGCTATGGGGGGGAGGGGGATAAGAAATGGATTTCCGATTTGGCTGTCTGGGGAATTATCTGGATTGATGCACTCACAGTGGGCGTGGCTTGTCCCTCGCAGTGGGTGTGGCTTGCCCCTCAGTGGGCGTGGCTTGCCATCCTCCACATTCTCATTATCGTTCCTCTTGCGTAATAACTCGGAGGACCGTTAGGCGTAGGCCACGAACTGTACAGGGTTTTGATTGGCGGGGAGAAGCTGGTGTTGTGTTTGTGGGGTTATTTTCATACGATATAATATCCAATGTGATGAAAGGGAGTGGGGGAAAGTGTGGTACATCCTTTAGCACGTATTAGTTTGTACAAAAAAAAAAAAAAAAAAGTATATTTTGTAAATACCTTGTTTGATTCTTAACTGTAATTGATGTTCAGGCTTTAGCTGTCCTGATTGTATAGGGAGAAGATGCGCATACAAAATATTTAACTTTTCTTTATGCAGAGGCAAACATGTTTGAGTGGTCAGCAAGTCTTACAGGAAAGCAACATTGATGCTTCTCATAATTAAAAAAAAATGAATTATATTGTAATAAATCTGATCTCCTGTTTTTATGTTCACTGCTTTCGTATAATAATACTCGGGCTGTCATTTGAACAATGCAGTTTGTCTATAATATTAACCAAACCTCATATTTAAATAAAAAATTGAATCTGCATTTTTTTTAAATAAGTCATGTAAATTGAAGTGTATTGATGTGCCCGTATTTTCTAATGCAAATTGAGGGCAGTTTCTCTCTTGGGAAGTTTTAGGATTGGATTGAATCTCTCACAGCTACGAGGTTATGGTTGCATGGAAACACCGACTCTTGGATCAAGCTAACAGTGCATCATGTGTCCCCCGGGTGTGACAGTGCTGCCTTTACCAGTGGAAAGAGGAGCCAGACACAGCCACATCTGCGTAATACCGACTTTATTTTGCAAATGCACGTTTACAGCAAACGAGTATTGGTGTAAACCGGTCCATTAATAAAACGCACAGTTACAATATGGACAATCACGACTGCCAAGCTAGAATGGAGAAACTGCGACTAAAGAAACCGGAACAAGAAAAAGTAAACGAGATCAAAACTACGGTACCTTTTCTACGCTCCAAGAGTTTTAAAACAAAAATGTACAGCGCTGGAAAAAAAGCTTGAGCCCAATCTTACCATACCAACCTTTTTTAAATCTTTTTTTTTTTTGACTGGAACCTTCCGTTACCCTGTTCTTGAGCTTAGTTTTTTATTTTTATGAAACAACCCTCTACCCTGCCGATTCTAGCTACATTGACACCCGTCTGATGCAGTAATGTCCAGAATGCAAATGCTACTGAAGTCCTCTTTGGACATCGGGACGTTGGTGAAGAACTTAGGTGGTGAAAAAGGAACCAAGAACGTGCTAACGCTAGCGCTTCAGTCTCCGTTCCCACGCTCATTCTGCGACGACGTCGTCGAGCCCCGAGCATTTGGGCCGCTGAAGGCCGCCTCCCCTCCACCGAGTATGTCAGGAGTCGCCGCCGCCATTTTCACTTTGGCTCCTGTCGGCTGCCGCCCTCCCTGGATATCCTCAAGTAGGAGAGAACACAGAATAAACCAGGACGGGGCAAGCGGGAGGCAGGGAACACTGAGTTATATGTATGCTGCTAATGTCTCTAGCGTGAGCTTAGTGTTTGCTACAAGTGCAGGGATTTCTTCCAGAAAGTTCTCTCTCTCTCGCCACATTGGGAGGAGCAGCCTCACAAAGCATTTGGAAAGGGAATTCAGTTTTTTTTCCCCCCCTTTTCAATTTTTTTATTTTTATTTTAAGTCCTCATCTTGACTTCAGTCAGACCTGAACCCCACGTTGAAGGGCTGTTGGCACAGCAGGTGAAACCCAGTGTGAGTCGTAGGGTGGCACAGCGGGTGAGCTGTGAGTTAGTCGGGTACGGGAGTCAGAATCCAGTCCTACAGGGCTGCAGTGTCGTCCGGCTTTTGGAATTTCAGCATCAGTGATTCATTTTGGCTGTCGATTGGCTAAAGCATCTGATTGAAAGGAGAACCCCCCAATAGCCTGCCTTCGCTGCAGCCCTCCGTGACTTCGGTTTGACAACCCCTGATTTAATGCACCGCAGTACGTTTGGCCAGATCAGGTCAAAGGTCATTCGTGACTAGGGTTCAGATCTGCTGATCAAGCAGAAGACGCTCTGCATCTTTGATAGTATCGGACGTTACTGAATCGCATGTCCAAAAAAAAAAAAAAGCGCAAATGTTCTGCACACAAGTTTGGCAATGACACACCAGTCCACCATTTACTCAACGTACACGTCTCTGAACGGTCCCAGTGTTCCATGGAATGCACGTCTAACTTCGTTTTTCAAACGTTACAATTTAACACACTTGCGTTACGTTCACGCCAGAAAGGAGAAAAGGTAGATAGTTTGTCATTTCAAGACAGGTCAGCCATTTGAAAACGGTTAAGTGTTTACACCAATTGCTTTGTAAAAAAAGGAATATACAGAAGAGCATTCTCTTGAAACTGTAAAAAATAAACGAGAAAGATTGCCAGCAGGCATGATTAAAATCAGCTTTTAATATCAGAGTTACACTCACATCCACAGAATACTATAGGGGGGAAAGATAGAGAACACAAGCTTTTTAAGGATTTTAAGCATATCTCACAATTCTTTGTTTAGAGGAAATCTTCACTTATCTGTTACTCAGTATCTTAATGTATGAAAGAAAGCGATTGCTCTGGCTTAATTTTTTTTCCACTGCACCCAGGGCAAGGAGTATAACTAATTAAAATGGCCGTGATTGTTTGAGCTTCTCAGTATTGCTTTCATCTTGAAATCCCACAACTTCAGAAATTCAACTTCCTTAGTAATATTAAACGCACATGTCTTTGACCGTTCTATACCACATCATGGCATATTTTGTTTTGTAAATTGTTCATTTATGCCTCTGCTACTTTATTTCACTCATTCTAAAATTTGCATTTCCGATGAAACTACACCATCAGGCCCCTCGTTAATTCCCATGCAGAGTCCACCAATCAAAAATTTCCCACATGAGATACTTTTTTTTGTTGAAAATTAAGCTTTTTTTTAAAATAGCCATTCCATAAGTTAAAAGCCCAGTTCTAAGCTTTTTACAGTCCTGGTGGAAAGTCACTAGAGGGAAATGTGTTTTTTTTTTTTTTTTTTAATTGCATGTGAACATTTCAGAACGATAGAAATGTAAATCTAATGGTGAAAGAGCTGTTTGCGAAGTGTCCCTCCCTTTCCTACCGTAAATCCACATCTGGGTTAAAACGGGGTTTATAACTGGGTACCATTCTCAGGACCGTGCACAACAACATCCTCGAGAGGACCGCCACGTTTTCAACTGAACTACTGAACCCGCTCCCTACAGGCTGATCCTTAAAGTCACACACTTAAATCTCCCGGATGTTTCCTTCACTGTTCACCCATGACAGTAATCATTTACAAACACATTTTTTTGAAGGCAAATAATTGCGTGATGTGATGCGCTGTTCCTGTGTATTGACATTCCCACCCTGGAAATCCAGTCAGTCCACGAACTGACCTTTGAACCCGATGCACATAAATTTAGTCAGGCTGAAAAATGTGCGTAAATTAGTTTGACAAGCTGTCAGTGTCAACAAATGACGTGAGTCATGGGCAGATTAGCAAGCCTTGACGAAAAACATAGATGTAATAAGTACAACTTTGCGTCTTTTTTTTCACAGCCAGCCTGTCCACTTTCTGAAAGACTAATTTTTTGATGGGGACCATCGGCTTACAAGACCTGTTTTACGTGCACAAGTACAACATTCTCTTTTCCTACGTGGGAAGAGGTTTAATTTCAAAAAAACATTTTTCCGAGTTCCCCCTTGATTACGAAAAAGAGAGATGCCCAAATCAGCTAGAAGGACCAGGTCGGTGCTCAACAGCCAGGATGGCCAAACAAGGATGAAACTCCTGACCCAGACACTTCACAGGGATTGGCCCAAAGTAAGGACCACTGGAGCACACGTTGGTCAATATAACAGTGTCTTTTGTCCCGAACAACGTGTGCTCCTGTGTTCCTTACTTTGGGCCAGGGCCCGTGAAGTGTCCGGGTCAGGAGTTTTTTTTACTCTAGTTTATCTGTCTGGCAGTTAGATGACCGAGTGATGAGAGAGCCTGTTAATATGCACCTGTGTTGAAGCCAGGGCAGATTATTCCATGAGCCGGAGAACTCTTACGTTGCTAACTGAAAATGACTTTGTTTACAATTTTGCTTAAAGCACTAAATAAAGAAGCATTTCAATACATTTTTGCAGATTTCTAAAAAAGCGCATTTCCCCCCCTCGTAAACCAAAAACCTTCAAATGAAACTGCAGTGGGTAATTTGGCACGTTTTGGCACCAAATTTCACATTAACGGGACAGCTGGGGCTAACGGTAGCCAGGTCTGTGGGGAAAGGCGCGTGGACTTAATTCAGAAGGTTTTCATGGCACGGCATTCAAAGACCAGTTCTTCGGCTGCGGCAATACTGCATAATAAATTAGTAATTAATTTGAGAAACAAACTGGACACGTCAATAGCCTACGTCAGGCGCTAAAATGTACAGTGATGCGCGTAGCACAGTGTTACTTCCCTTCAAAAGCAAATCTCGGCAGCAGCGAACGGCGATTTATCTTAAACGCACCTTAGCATGATTTCCCTTGGATTTTTCAGATTACATTTTCCCATTGGCTGGAATACAGGTTGCTCCTTTACCAAGTGCTCGGCTGTGAGAATTCAGCACATTCAATAGAGTAATTAATTGCCGAGTTCAATAATGGGTACACAGTGGGTAACTACATCCCAGACGTGTGAACGTTTCTCTGAGAAACGTCCTCTAATTCTGCAACAAATAAACAGCCTTCTTTGATGACCAGCACCCTGAGACGGTTTACATGAACATTTAATTTATTTTTATTAAATTTTTTTTTTTGCCATTGTTGTGTTTAGGAGGGGTAATTAGCCTAATTTTTGGTTGAGGGGCTGGCATCCAAAGGCATTGCCACTCAAAAAAACTTTGAAGGAAAGAATTATGTTCTCCCTAAATAGGAAAATTAACAAAAACGGCTGATACATATAATCACTGCACTGTGCAATTTTTAAAAAATGTAACCCAGTTCTAACTATTATAACCCGGAAATTGATCCTGAAAAACCATCAATTACATCTGGAAGGTTAAGGGGGGAGAACGGAGGTGTGTTTTGTTTTGTCTTTAATTTTTTTGAATTATTATTTTATTTATTTTTTTGTACTGTTTTGTTGTTGCCTAGAGGCAAGAATCTTGTCGGCAAGAGGAAATCACAGGCCCTGCTTGGCCAGGGAGGCGGAGACCTGGTCGGCGAGCGTGGACAACTGCGGCGAATCCGTCATGTTGATGCTGCCGGAGGAGGACACGTTGCTGAGGGGGCGGGGCGAGCCGCCTTCGGGGGACTTGCAGACGATCTCCGCTCCGTGGTCGGTGCGAGCTTTGGCCTGCTCGCGGAAGGTGAGCTTATGCGACTCGATCTGCGGGCGGGGAAAAGTGATCGAGTTACCGAGAAGGTTCAAACTAACCCGAGGGGAAAATGGACCCGATTGACCTGCAAGCTTAAGTTCTCCGGTTTAATTAAGTCTTCACGCCTGTGGAAATCATTTGTGTTGAGCTGAGCTGAGCTCTCAACAAAAGTTCGCCAAGACCGCTACGACTATAATGACCGGCTTACTCGTTTTGCAGGCAGCGTTACAGGAGACCTATTCAGGTGTATTTATTTATGTTTAAGATCAATTGAATCATTTAAATCAAAATTAAATCATTTTACGACGCGAATGATTTAACCCGTTCGTTTTGTCTCCATTTTGAAACTGCTGCAATCTTAGTCTTAGCTCTCTTGCCTCGGTGGGTCAACCAGGTGAAAAACATTTGTACTTGTAGACTGGTTTATTGGCACAATGACAGCTTTAAACCGATGTGGGCGTGTCGGTCACCTTCTAAATTCTCAAATCTCTGTTGTGGTATTTCAGGTTTTCCTCTGTGTATGTTGGATGTTTTTTGGTTGTGTGCTTTTGTAAATTTTAAAATTTACGTAGCCTATGAAGTACAAAGTTTCTGTTTATTGAAGCGTCCTTGATTCCTGTGCAAAAGTAAGTATTTCCTCCTACAGCTCTATAATAAACACGCAGTATTGTGTTCCAAAAAAGATTCCACAGATTTCAGTATATCAAAAATGCATCCCTTAAATTGTCAAATGCAATAGTACATTCATTCTTTTAATAAGGCTCTTAAATCAACAAACGCCCCCAGTGCTAATTGTAATTAACATAATGAATAATGTCTCCAGAAGATATTATTTAGCTTTATTGCTTTATATTGAATGGATAAACTCCGCAGATGTCAGTGGGCTGTGGATTATAGTTTCATTGAACAAGCGTTCAGCAGTCTCAAGTGACAGTCGTGCCACAGATAAAATCATTAAAATGAGATGAGTTTTTACATTTTGCCAGATGTACACACGTAGTTGTGATGTGCTGCACTGTGTGTGTGTGCAATATATATACAACTATACAAAGTTTTGGCCCCAGCCTTGGTGATAGCTCAGTTTGCTGAATGGAGTTTGTAATGAATAAACAATAAACCTTTTATTTAATTAAAGTTCAGGACAACCGTTGATTAAGGCCTGTAACGTTACTACGGTAACGAGGACTTGGCTAGTCGTTGCAGGCACCGTACGAGTGAGGCAGCGGAGGCCAGGTGAATTGTGGGTACTTACGGGAGACCTCGGTATTTATGAGGGGGGGCTCCTCGGGTATGAGCGGTTCGAAAGGGGGGGTTTGAGGTGACAGTGGCGAGCTCTCAGCCGGGGCGGGGCGGAGACCGTTGCCGTTTAGGGCGGGGTCTGTTGCACCCCCCTCTGCTTCTTTCCCCTTCTCTTTCTGAGGATGAACACCCAGCACGGTGTGAACGGAAAAAAAACAAGCATGCGTCGTCATTAAACAAACAAAATAAACAAACAAAAACTAACAGAAACAAACAGAAACTGAACTAACTAAATGGAATGGTTTTAACCAGAACACAAAATAATATGTCCGTGAAGCTCACACTAAATGATAAATTAATGAAGCTCACACAAAATGATAAATCGGTGAAGCTCTAACAAAATGATAAATCGAATGATAAATCGATGAAGCTCACACAGAAGGGACAGAAGCTGGAATCTGAAAGGCTTTACTGGAGCCACAAATTCGGAAAAGGGTGCCGATATCCACCAATTGTGCAGGATGAAAGTGAACCCCACTGTCTCTTCCCCCCCTTTGTTGGGACCCCAAGACTCCTCATTGTGGCTCAGTGATGGGTGGAGGAACAGAGGTAAAGAAAATGGAGGATGGATGTGGGGGGGGGGGGGGTAGGGGTAGGGGTGGAGGACAAGCAGGAAATGCAGCAGGCAGCCAATAAGAGAAGGAGAAGGAAGGCAGGGAGTTCGGCAGCCAATCGCAGCTGCCCAAGAGGGCTGTTCCTTTCCCGCCTTTTCTGACACGTTCTGAAGGGGCACGCCTAAAACTTTAGCACTGAGGGTCTGCTCCCCTGCTGTACGCGGCCACAGTTGGCGGTCACAGTTCCTGCTCTGTTTCCACAACCTGTTCTGAGCCCAGATATAAAGAGGAAGTTCAGTTTGTTATGATAAAAATGAAGCCAGATTGAACTGTCTGAACTGAACAGTTTGAAATGTACACATACAGTAATTGGTAAATGGTAAATTAACCTAATGATAAAAAGTACAGAGACTGTTCAATGTTTATAATGTATCTTGTGGAGTTTCTTGTGCTATTAACTGTATTTATATAACTGCCTCTTGTGTTTCACTAGTAAAGCTACATTTGCGTAAATCTTCAGCTGCAGCAGTGTGATTGTGAAGGTCACCAAGCAAGAGCAGATTCCACAAAGCCAGGTTCAGAGAGTTTTGCCAGAAGGAAAGCCAAAAGATCTGGCATTACAGAGCATATTGTCTAAACTCATCATCTGGAATATTTTCTGATTTTCAACCTAGGACCAAATGCAGAGATCTGCATTCAATCAACTCCTGTTCTGTGAATCAAAAGTAAATACGAGCATTACTTTTTCTTCACAAACTTTTAGTGACTACTGAACTACTGGGAAGAAAAATTATTCTTGTCCTTAATTTAGTCATGGTTATGGACAAATGTTGATTTAATTCAAACCTGAATTGTCAGACATAGGACTGGACAGGATTAACGTTTATCCTTATTTCTGACAAACAAATAACGTAAACAGGATTTTCTGCATACGGCATATTAATTATGGTGGTCCTTGAACCCGCCAAACTGTGTTTGTGAAGAAAACAAGAAACAAATGAAAGTATTTGTGTGTTATTTTTTTTAAGTACATGACTGAGTGACTGAGAAGCGACTGAGTCCAAGCCACAGATTTATACCTAAAGCAGTGAACATTGCTAAAAAAATGTTTTTTTAAAAAAAGAATCTTTCTGAATGAAAAGACCGGGACAAAACCTAGTATATGGCTGGACCTAACACACGTGATCCGGCCGACCAATGGTGTAACTTCAACACTCACTCAGTCACTCAGTCACAGACATTCGCATTTGTGGGGCTGGCCCCTGCTGTTGCGGTCCAGCCAAAAACGGTGTGGCATCCCGCGCGCGGCGTGGTGCTGGCGTCCTGCTTTTCGCGGGACCTACCTTCCTCGCACCGCCCCCGGGAACGTGCCCGATGTTGCCAAGGGAACCGATCTTAGACTGCACTTTGAAATCCAGCTTCTCCGTCTTGATCTCAATGTTGCCCCCACCTGGTGAGAAACAAGGACCAGAGGCGAAACAAGCTTTATTAAATCCTGTGCGCAGGGCTTCTGCTGTCCTGCGATGCAAAATTCAACGGTTCGTCAAGAATCACGCACATAATATCTTAATCGTTTTCGAGGACCTTATCACAAAATAACCTATCAATTAATGTTAATAAGGATTTTTATACACTCATTAAAGAACTGTGCAGGTATCATGTTTGGTACACTAGAACCGAATGCAAATGGCGTAAAGTGATACACAGTGAAGCACTCAAAATGGTAAACACTTTGATGATCTTGAATTTGTCAAAATCAAGCTGATTGTAAGTTACCAAGGAACACTGATTCCACCAAAATTAACTGACACAGCTTATTTAAATTTGCTAATTTGTACGACTAAATGCATGCACTAAACACAGCAAAATACACGCACAATATTATAAAATATTTTAAGAAAAACAACACAACATGGAAATAAGGGACCAGTAAATTAAAGCAGTCGATGCTGACAAATAAATTATATTACGAGATTAAGAAGAACAAAGGCTATTGGATGAAATATGATATTGGCTGAAGATAGAATATCCAATTAAACTGAATTAATTCAATGAGACCTGCGTGACAAAAAAGTCAAACCTCATATATCAGTTATTTACATAAGCTGCTATACATATGAAATGTGTCTTTAGCTTAATCAACCATGTATAATCATTATAGTGTATATGCAATTAAGTATGTAAATGATTAACTCTCATTGGGATACCTGCAGTCTATACATTGCACACACAAACGCACGCACACGCACGCACACATACACGCACATTCATGCACACACACTCACACACACACACACACGTACACGCACATTCATGCACACACCTCCCCACACTACTACCACATCATGAACACACACGCAACGCACATTATGACACACTCACAGGCTTAATTGGCTTTTAAGCAGCCAGAGTATTTTTCCAGATTTCCCATATTGACTCACTTGTGGTTTTTCTGGTTTTTGATTCCCTCTGGAAAATGGGCTACCCATTATCAAGCCCTGTGTCACAACCTTCATGTGCGCGTGCGTGGGTGTGTGGATGTGCGCGTGCGTGGGTGTGTGGATGTGCGTGCGTGGGTGTGTGGATGTGCGTGCGTGGGTGTGTGGATGTGCGCGTGTGAGTGCTTGCGTGTGTGTGCGTATGTGAGTGTGATGTGCGTGCCATGTTTGTTTGTAGTGTGTGTGCGTGCATGTTATTGTGGTGTGGTGCATGCGGACCTGTGTGTGTGTGTGTGTGCACGTATGTGTGCATGCGCGCGCGTGTGTGTGTGTGTGTGTGCGCATGCGGACCTGTGTGTGTGTGTGTGCACGTATGTGTGTATGTGCGTGTGTGTATGCATGTGTACATGTGCACATGGGTGTGAGCTCCTTTCTATGTCACAATCATGGAAGTATGCAACTGCAGTATAAAAACCAGCGAGGCTAAAGAACGTGTTGCAGGCGTGGAGGTTCGCTCTCACCTGGCTTGTGGTGAATGTTGGCCTTGGAGCCGCATTTGGACTGCACATTGCTCAGGTCGATCTTCTTGTGAACGATCTGGACCTGGGCGGGAACAGACAGCGGTTACTTAAAGTGCCCGGCTGCGTTCGTGTGGCGGAAAACCCGTTTAACGGAATCAGCAGGCAAGACGCATGCGAGGGCGCTGGCACTTGCTTCTTGTGTTTCCCTGTTTTAAGTTTGGGTTGCAGGTTACTATAGGTAGAGAGGGGACAAGGACTGGGTTCAGTGTCTCTCAGAACAACCATGAGAAATGACTCCTGGAATGGAAAAAAAACTCACTGAGACCATCAGGTACAGGATTAAAACCTATAATGCAATACAAGCGTAGTTAACGGTTCTGCGTCATTTTATTAGGATTGCTCTGAAAAATTAACACGAATTGATCCATCCATCCATCCATTATCTATACCCGCTTGTGCTGAGCAGGGTCGCGGGGGGTGCTGGAGCCTATCCCAGTGTGCATTGGGTACCAGAGGCAGGATTACACCTTGGACAGGCAACATGAATTGATGATAATAAATGTCAGCGATCATTTTTAAATATTCCCGGTCACATTATGTGTCTTGGCTCTCCCTCTCCAACACCCCAGCCATCTCTGAATTTCATCATTCAGGGTGTTTTTTTAAAGTTAATTTTCCTTCTGGAATTTGTCTTTGGAAGAAGACAGCTCTCCTTCCTGCTTTTAAGTGACAAGAAACAAGGTATTCAGCTTCCAGTGAAATTAATGAAGGTAAAAGATGAAGTGACATTTAAAAAATGAAATACTCAAATCAGAGTTATATAAGAATATTGGGAACAACAAAATACATTCACATAATGCAATTTCAAAAACAAGACAAACTAGTCATAAAAAAAACACTGTTAATGAATAGGTTAAAGGCTATTCATTTGCTACGACACGGGAGGTCAAAACGTATCAAACCACAAAACATGTATGTTGGTGTATTCATGCAGCAGTAACTGTAGTGAAATGAACCCTTCATCAATTCTAAACCACCTGCATGCTTTGAGATCTTCAACAACAAAATCTTTTGAGCTTTGTGGAACAGACAATGAGACTCTATTTAAAAAAAATTTTTAAAGACCCGTGTGGACATAGCTTCTCCACACAGCATTCAGGCGCACATAACCATGGAGAGCAATTCTTTATGCTTTATGGTTTTTTTCCCAACATAGTGCCACCAATTTTGGAATGCCCAGTCATATCTGGCGCAGACGCAGATGAGTGTGGACAAGCTGGTGCCCTCCACTGGAGCACATCGCATCCCATAATGCATGCTTGCATAGAAGAGAAAACACTTTGTGCGCCGGTTTAGCGAGCAGACCGCAGGCACCCGGTCGACTATTGTCGCCCAACAGATAGCGGTGGCAATATATTTCCGGAACCATTTCACACAATCTCTGAAGTGTGGTTGTACACTGACCACATCAGGTATGATTACAGAAGAAAAAGAGGAAAAGAAAGGCAGTACACCACACTGTGGTGCATTCAACAGTTATCGTTGTGATACACCTCCCATCCGTAGCCTGGCTTAAGCCTGGCCAGTCTACCATAAACTGCAGCCACCGGTCAGGAGAAGTCTGCTGACGTCTTTGTGTGATGCACAACACTCACAATGAGACGAGGATCTACTCTACTCAAAATCAATTACACCAGCCACATCATGCAGTATTAGGAGGAGAACAATGACCGTTTCGGAATGTTTAGGAACCCACACCTTGAACTGGAAGCACGTGAAAGGAGTGTGTTACGGAGCGGATGTAGTCACAGTGGTAGGAATTAATGCACCAAGACCCAGAAAAACACACACACTCACACACACACACACACACACACACACTCACAGTGGGGAGACAGGCAGAGACTGTAGGGATCCCCTGTTCACTGTGAGGACAGGTGGTCATGCAGTTCGAGAGAATCAAGGCCCCCAGAAAGTCAGAACCCTCCTTTAGGACAGCAGTCACTCCCCTGTCCTGCCTGCTCCTGGACCCTGGCATCTGTACAGAGGATTTCCCTCTTTAAAGCATTCAAAGCAGCCAGCATGCTACACTCTCAGAAACAAAGGTACGGTTGTCCCCTGGGGGACAAATTTCCCAAATGTACCCTGAAAGTAAAATAATGTTTTAGTAGGGTACTAATAAGTACCTTTTACAAGCAAAAAAAACATTGTTGCCCCAGGGGTATAATTTTCTATAGGTGCCTATAGGTTACCACCCCTGTGATGAGCGGTTTGTGCTAGTTTTCTGCATTTATTGGGTCTACCTCATGCCAGTTCACCCTCCCAGCTTCAGACCTTATGCATGAATGAATGAATGTGGCCTAATGACTGAACACCACATCCCCACTCAGCCTGGGGGAGGGCCTGGTGCACTCTAGATTAAAGAGGGACCTGCTGCACGTTTTAAAATGTACGACTGAGTTCATCTGCAGCTTCTGAGCTTCAGTACCGTGAGTGCTCTTTATTAATCGTCAGCTCGAGTAACCAGGGTTACGAAGAGATTGCATGCACTGCATCGACCCCCCCCCCCCCCCCTCGGTCAAATCACGTTCAGCTAAAAACCGTTCTGATTGGCGGCAGTCTTGGGTTTAGTCCAGCGGTGCTGTGAGTTGGGTCTGCCTGGGGAGACGGAAGTTAAAGTTGAGGCGGGTGCAGCCGTCGACCGTGACCTCCGGTCGTAAAGCGTGTTCTGTGTGACTCGGCCATTCGAGCGATACCGTTAGAGGGTCAGTACAGTCGGCCCAGAGGCACCATGGGTCCCCTCTCCTTCCATCTGACTGCACGAGGGAAGGCAAGACTATCCGAAGCTGCGCGAGAGCACGCTCTGGATTTGATTAATCCGCCTGTCCATAACCAGGGTGGAATCGGTCTGCAGCAGCGCAAAGAATCTATATGTTTATTTTGCTGAATAGACAGGTTGTCTTTGAATGCTTTATATCGCTAGACGGGATCGAAGGATCAAACTGACAGATGTGGCCAAAACTGTAAGGATAAAGATGACCTTTTTAGTGTATTTTCTGTAGCGTGATGTTGAATATGGTGTTTCTGAGGTGCACTCAGCCGCTCTGTAATTTCTAATCCCAGATGGGTTTTTTTTTTTTCCCTCTGAAAATGATTTAAATATTTAAACATTGCCTGTGGTGCAACATCACAGATTTGTGATCTAACAAAGTTTAAATTTAACAGTTTCTTTTAAATTCCTGACAGCAGTTTGTTTGATCGCTCAGTTACCCTGCAGAGGGTCCATGCACTTGGAACGAGAGAGCGAGTTGAGACAAAACATTTATGAGAAAAAAAAAACCAAGAAGTGTTGTTTTTTTAGGAACAAAAATGGAATAAAGTATCATAAATTCCAAATATCCAGCCACAGAAACATCTGACTGATGAAACTACAGCTGGTTACTGTAGCAACACAGGCATTAAAAAGGACCTGAAGGTGGTAAACCATCGATACCTCATTTCACTATTATCCTTCAGTGTATTTTATTTGAGCTTTATATTACAAGCCCTGTGAGAACACGATTGGCGGTTAGAAAATTAAACACGGGTTTGGCTGGACTTACCGGAGCACGCCCTGTAGATAAATGTTTGGTGTGGTCAGATGCATTAGGTACATTGGGGCATGGTTCCACTTAAGCCCATTAAATATGCTGTAGCATTACATGCATAGCCTCTCTCTGAATATTTTATTTTCAATATTATAATTGTGCTGTTGCATAAATAATGTATGTAGTGTAATAATATAAATTGCGTTACAGAGTGTGTAAGTGTGTAAGAAAGTTTATCAATCAATCAGATTGAATCTTTAATAATTTCACATGTTGATGAAAAGGTTTGAATTATACAAAAAGTCTGGCAAATTTAGTGATGTAGCTGTCCACTCTGAAAGTAATTAATGCGCAACAATACTGCTAAAGCCTCTGATCACAAACTACCATATGAGAGCAAATGTAAGTGAAGAAATGCAAGGTTAGCCACTGAACAATCTTCAGTAAATATACCATGAAACTTTGGGAAATATTTTTTTCTTTTGACATTTAATAATTTTGTCAACACCCTGACTCCCCCCCCCCCCCCCCAAAAAATTTTGAATTTTAGAGAAGCCAGCTGAACTGGTAAGGAGCAAGACAGGGACACTTGTATCCTTAAAGTTTTGGCCAGAGATGGGTCTGATTATGACATCATACACCATACAGGGCTGGGTCTGATTATGTCATCATACATCATGCAGGGCTGGGTCTGATTATGACATCATACACCATACAGGGCTGGGTCCTATTATGACATCATACGTCATGACTCATGTATGATGAGTTCATCCTGTCGTTACTCACTTTACCGCCGCCGGGGTTGTGCTTGAGATTGTCTTTGGAGCCGCACTTAGCCTGAACGCTAGAGAAGTCGAGCTTCTTGTCGACAATTTGCACCTGTAAGAGGCAGGGGAGAGTCGGGAGAGACCGTTATCCTACCAGGAGCTCGGGGCTGCAGTGAGGGCCGTTTACGGCAGGGCGAGGCCGCGCGCTAATGCTAACTGCCACAGAGCTGACTGTCACTACGGGATGGGCGGGGCTAACTGCCACAGAGCTGACTGTCACTACGGGGTGGGCGGGGCTAACTGCCACAGAGCTGACTGTCACTACGGGATGGGCGGGGCTAACTGCCACAGAGCTGAGTGTCACTACGGGATGGGCGGGGCTAACTGCCACAGAGCTGACTGCCACTACGGGGTGGGCGGGGCTAACTGCCACGGAGCTGATCGTCACTATGGGATGGGCGGGGCTAACTGCCACAGAGCTGAGTGTCACTACGGGATGGGCGGGGCTAACTGCCACAGAGCTGACTGCCACTACGGGGTGGGCGGGGCTAACTGCCACGGAGCTGACCGTCACTACGGGATGGGCGGGGCTAACTGCCACAGAGCTGACTGTCACTACGGGATGGGCGGGGCTAACTGCCACGGAGCTGACTGCCACTACGGGGTGGGCGGGGCTAACTGCCACAGAGCTGAGTGTCACTACGGGATGGGCGGGGCTAACTGCCACAGAGCTGACTGTCACTACGGGATGGGCGGGGCTAACTGCCGCAGGGGTGACTGTCACTACGGGGTGGGCGGGGCTAACTGCCACAGAGCTGAGTGTCACTACGGGATGGGCGGGGCTAACTGCCACAGAGCTGACTGTCACTACGGGATGGGCGGGGCTAACTGCCGCAGGGGTGACTGTCACTACGGGGTGGGCATGGCTACTGCCATCAGCCAGCTTGGTCAGCCAATCAGTGCATCATCCCACTGATGCTAGATTGAGAAATCATGGATTCATTTTAATTTAATGACATTTTCCTAAAAGTCTGAGAGTTGCTGTAGGACCTGTGCAAGTCATGAAGGACCTGTGTAAAGTCATCAGGCAACTAAATAACCTGATAATGTACGAACGAGGCAAGCACTGCCTTTCGACATGGCCGATCTTACCGCTGAAGACTCACGAGCGCACAGAGCTGTTCCTCCCCACATTACCGCTAAAGACTCACGAGCGCACAGAGCTGTTCCTCCCCACATTACCGCTAAAGACTCACGAGCGCACAGAGCTGTTCCTCCCCACATTACCGCTAAAGACTCACGAGCGCACAGAGCTGTTCCTCCCTGCATTACCGCTAAAGACTCACGAGCGCACAGAGCTGTTCCTCCCTGCGTTACCGCTAAAGAGTCACATGCTCACACAGAGCTGTTCCTCCCTGCATTACCGCTAAAGACTCACGAGCACACAGAGCTGTTCCTCCCTGCGTTACCGCTAAAGACTCACGAGCACATAGAGCTGTTCCTCTCTGCGTTACCGCTAAAGACTCACGAGCACACAGAGCTGTTCCTCCCTGTGTTACCGCTAAAGACTCACGAGTACACAGAGCTGTTCCTCCCTGCGTTACCGCTAAAGACTCACGAGCACACAGAGCTGTTCCTCCCTGCGTTACCGCTAAAGAGTCACATGCTCACACAGAGCTGTTCCTCCCTGCATTACCGCTAAAGACTCACGAGCACACAGAGCTGTTCCTCTCTGCATTACCGCTAAAGACTCACGAGCACACAGAGCTGTTCCTCCCCATGTTACCGCTAAAGAGTCACATGCTCACACAGAGCTGTTCCTCCCTGCATTACCGCTAAAGACTCACGAGCGCACAGAGCTGTTCCTCCCTGCATTACCGCTAAAGACTCACGAGCGCACAGAGCTGTTCCTCCCTGCGTTACCGCTAAAGAGTCACATGCTCACACAGTGTTCCTCCCTGCATTACCGCTAAAGACTCACGAGCACACAGAGCTGTTCCTCTCTGCATTACCGCTAAAGACTCACGAGCGCACAGAGCTGTTCCTCCCTGCATTACCGCTAAAGACTCACAAGCACAAAGAGCTGTTCCTGTGTTACCGCTAAAGACTCACGAGCGCACAGAGCTGTTCCTCCCTGCGTTACCGCTAAAGACTCACGAGCACACAGAGCTGTTCCTCCCCATGTTACCGCTAAAGACTCACGAGCACACAGAGCTGTTCCTCCCTGCATTACCGCTAAAGACTCACGAGCGCACAGAGCTGTTCCTCCCTGCGTTACCGCTAAAGACTCACGAGCGCACAGAGCTGTTCCTCCCTGCGTTACCGCTAAAGACTCACGAGCACAAAGAGCTGTTCCTCCCTGCGTTACCGCTAAAGACTCACGAGCACACAGAGCTGTTCCTCCCCATGTTACCGCTAAAGACTCACGAGCACAGAGCTGTTCCTCCCCGCGTTACTCACGTTTCCTCCCCCCGGGGTGTGCTTGAGATTAGATTTGGAGCCACACTTAGACTGAACACTACTGAAGTCCATCTTCTTATCAAGTATTTGCACCTGAAAGAGGAAAAGGCAGGAGGTGAGAGCGCTTTCCTGCAGGCCGCCAAGAGGAGGCGCTGTGGAACTGGGGCCATGCTTTTCGAAGCCTCATGCGCTAGGCTTCGCTTTTTTCTTTTTTCCCATGAGAAACAGTAAAAAATTTTTTTGGGGGGGGGGGTCGTCAGTGAGCTGCCAGTCAATGAATTGTCTGAACCAATCACAAGGCATTGCTCGCTGCAGTAAAACATTCCCATTCGCTCACATCAGTCAGCTGCTGCACTTGTAGGCTTCGCCCATATCAGGGAGCATGATTTCTAACCTGCCGTCTCCACACTTGGCATTTTAAACCAATTTTTCTGATTTTCATAAAATGTGAAAAATTGCTGGAAAATAAAGGCGAGGGAGCGTATTTAAGTGGAGATACTGTAGTCAGCGCACTCTGTCGACGGCTCGATCTTTCCTCAGATTTTTATCTGCTTGTGGAGCGACGCTATGATTATCTTCCCTTTTTAAATCAATAGTCATTCTGCAGAGCATAATGCTAAATGTCACCTGGCCAAGGAGAAATGCATGAATTACAATCTGCCTCGGAAGTATCTAAGATCTCAGGGCTCAGTGCAATAACGCTGGGGTCTTTTACAGCTGTTGTGGCAGCAGAAAATTAATCTCATACGTGTCTACTGCTTCACTTTCCATTGCTGTAGCCCAGTCCAAAGGTAAGAAGCATTAGGGCGAGCTTCCTGTTTCCATTATCATGTATTGTCTTCCACTATCTTCCAGTGTCATGGTGATACACCAACTCAAAGGCCATGAGCAGTCATTTTGTTTCTTGCATTTAGTGTTCAAGAAGCCACTAGATAAAGACGTACATTTTCGTCTTTCAGTTTGTTTTCACGTTTATAAACAGGAATATAATAAAATGTCACTTCTGTACAGAAGTGTTGAAGGTCTGACAAAGTGTGTCCCTTCTGTTTGGCTGTTTGCTTCAGCCTTACTTTTGCCTGGTGGTCCACTAACAGTGGTGCCACTGATTGGTTAAAATGAAAATTCCATTTAACTTACGCAAGAAACATGGTCTTCAAATGACCGATACCAAACCCCCCTTTTACTGGACATTATAAGATCTTTTTAGCTTTCAGAACATGAAAATAAACAAAGTTCAACTGAAATGGGGGGGTGTGGTGTGATGGGTGGGGGGGGGTGGTACCAGGAGCGCCGCCAGCGAACTGGACCAGCTAAGGGGGGGGGAGCGGGGTGACTCATGGGGGACAGAGGGGGGGTGACGTCACGGTGGGACAGAGGGGGGGTGAGGTCGCAGTGGGACAGAGGGGGGGTGAGGTCGCGGTGGGACGGGGGGGGGTGAGGTCTCGGTGGGACAGAGAGGGGGTGAGGTCGCGGTGGGACAGGGGGGGGTGAGGTCTCGGTGGGACAGAGGGGGGGGTGAGGTCGCGGTGGGAAGCAGTAGGGGGTGAGGTCGCTGGGTGGGACAGCAGTAGGGGGGTGAGGTCGCGGTGGGACAGCAGTAGGGGGGTGAGGTCGCGGTGGGACTGCAGTAGGGGGGTGAGGTCGCGGTGGGACAGAGGGGGGGGTGAGGTCGCGGTGGGACAGCAGTAGGGCCTCTCTTACCCGGCCCCCTCCTGGCTGGTGCTTCATGTTTTCGGTGGAGCCGATCTTGGACCGGACGTTCTTCAGGTCCGGCATGGGGACGAGGGGGGCGGGCGCGCGGTTCTTCAGGGAGCCCGGGGATTTGGGCGGGGTGCGCACCACCGCCACCTTCTTCACCTCCTTGGCGGCGGGCTGGCCCGGGGCGCTGGCGCGGCTGGCAGGGGACTTGGGCGTGCTGGGGCTGCTGTACCCGCTGCGGTCCGGCGTCTTGGGCAGCTCTGCCCCAAACAGGACGGGCACACAGCAGGGTGAGGAGCGAACGACCACGAACACAAACCCAGAGCAGTCAGTTATGACCTGTACATCAGTAAGGGCTGTGTTGCTACTGCTACTACCGCTAGTGCTACTGCTGCTACTACTGCTACTACCGCTAGTGCTACTACTACTACTACTGCTACTGCTACTCCTACTACTACTAGTGCTACTACTACTACTGCTACTATTACTACTACTACCGCTAGTGCTGCTACTACTACTACTACTAACACTAGTGCTACTAGTACTACTACTACTACTACTACTACTGCTATTACTAGTACTGCTGCTACTACTACTACTACTACTACTGCTGCTGCTACTACTACTACTACTAGTGCTACTACTACTACTGCTACTATTACTACTACTACCGCTAGTGCTGCTACTACTACTACTAACACTAGTGCTACTAGTACTACTACTACTACTACTACTGCTATTACTATTACTGCTACTACTACTACTGCTAGTGCTACCACTACCACTACTACTACTACTACTACTACTACTGCTAATACTCGGACTCAATTGACTTGGAGTTGGGACACATCCAACCTATGACCCCCTCACCCCTGACACCCCCGCCCCACCGCAAATTCTTGGGGAACACTGCATTTACGACAGTCCTCTGTCACTTTAAAAAAGGTGGTAGATTTATAGTAAAAAGTTGAGATGGAGTTTGGTATAAAAATAGTGATGTGTGTGCGAGGCAGAGGCTGCTCACCTTTGTCAGCTTTCCCCACGCCTGGCTTCCTGTGCTCTGGTCTGGAAGCAGCTGAACGGCAACATGGGAAATGAAACCATGGAAACCAGAAAAGGTCAGACGCATGCACAAGGTTACTACGCTAATTTCGCACAGCACTGAATTTTGCAGTGGGGGGGGGGGGGATGTGGGGGGGAAGGCTCGTACCTGTCTGACCACCAGGAGGGGGTGCCTTTCCGGGGGCTTTAGGCTGCGGTTTAGCGCCTCCTGGTGTCTTGGAGGCGCTAGTTTTTCCTTCTCCAGCCTGAAAATAATGGGGTGGGGGGGGAGGAGTCAGTGCTTGTCTGCCATGTCAACACCGCCCCAGTAGCGCCTGACTCCTGGCTTGCTGATTTATAGCCGGTGTTAGCCGTGACCAGCGCAGTTACATGTAAAAGCGTCCATAGACATGCAACGCTTTATATAAACAAGGACTGCGTTCGGTTTGGTGACACCTAAGTATAGCAGACTCTTTTCAGCTTGGTTCACACGGGGACATGGGTTACCGAAGCTGGGTTTACCAATTTTACCAACAGATTTCCCGAGAGTAGAAAAATATTAGAAAATATTAGTTTTCAAAGCATTCATGCATGACAGCCTTTAACACATTTAGAGGTTATTTTATGATGGTGATGGTGTTATATTGCATCCGACAGCTTCGGCTCATGATTAGTTTATATGAACGACCACTTCCGCTCACTACCCTACGTACAGGCAAAAGGCTCAGCTAATGTAATGTGTTTCCCACACAGCTGTTGCGTATAAACAGCTTCTTCTAAATGCCAAACTATAATGGCCTAAGTGTGATCTAAAACCTTTTACCACAAAGAACTTGCTGCTGCTCAGTAGTCAGTTAAGTAAAGGCAACAAAGATTGTCGGCAAACTCAATTTTGAAGGCGAAATATAAGAAGGGAGTGGAACAGACAGGAGGGGTTTTAAGCAGTGGGACAGGGCAGGAGGGGTTTAAGGCAGTGGGACGAGGGGGGTTTTAAGGCAGTGGGACAGAGCAGGAGGTGTTTTGGGACAGGGTCGTCGGGAGAGGCAGGCCTGGAGGAAAGCTTTAGGGTGTTAGTAAATGCACAGGTGGGGAAGGCACTGGCTGACAGTGTAGAACCTTCCGTAGTAGAGGGGTGGCAGGCCGGCATCACTCCGTACTCACCCCCAACCTGGCGCCCCCCCTGCTGGGGGTGGGTATTGCTGAAGGCCTGCCAGTGGAGGACCCGGGGCTGGAGGTACCCAAGGGTTTTTTCGGGGGGGTGGGTGTGGGAGAGGGAGGTATTTTGTGGGTGGAGGTGGGTCTAGCTTTTGCAGGGGTGGTTGCTTTAGGTATCTTTTTTTTTGGGGGGGGGGAAGGGGGTGGAGGGGGGGAAGAACAAAAAATAAATAAATGAAACATAAAACCAAAAGCACAAAAGAAATGAAAACAAGCCATCTTAAGACAGACGGTGACAACAGAACTAAATAAAGAATAAAAACCGCGCATCTAAACATCCACTGCAGTAGTAGTGCTTTAGGCTACACCTCAAATTATTAAATTTCAGCTTGAAAATCAGGAACAGACAGAACCTCCAATGTTAGGAATTTAGAGCTGGACACTTAGTGGGTGAACAGAGTCTGTGCTTTAACCCTTCAGGGTTAGAGATCAGACTGGAATGTTCTAAACTGAACTGAGTTCTAGAACACTGACTTAGAATTTTGGAGGGGCTAATCTCCAAAAGGCTAATGCCCCTGCTGGAACAGATGACCTGGCCCTTGGTGTAACGGTGCATAAATCGCGGCAGTAGCGAGTGTCCCTGCCGCCATTCTGGCTCTCCGCTGCGCTCACCTACCTTGGCATTCTTTTCAGCGGCAGCTCTCTCTGGTCCAGCGGCCGGTTTGGCTGCGAAGGGGGGAGGGACGGAGACAGAGGTCAGCGCACAGTGCTTCGCGTTCTCTCTTAAATTCCCCACCTCATTATTTACATTCATTCGCAATATGAACGGCTGGTAGCGATGCAGTATTTTTATTAGCCAAAATATTTTCATAATTAAAGATAAACAATATTTTTTGAGTACAAATAAACTGACTTGAAATGTAAATGTTGTAAAAAAAAATCTCAAGTAAATATTTAATATCCCATCGCCTCCTCTGTAAAATATATGGTTTTTCCTCTATGCAAGAGGTTCAGACCACAGGCCTTTATCGTAACATAAGGGAAGGAAAATGACTATAGGCTACTGTAGCATGGCTGATAAATTTGTCTTTATATTTATTTTAGTGTTCTTTATGCAAACAATTGACGTATTTCTTTTCCAGTCCAATATTAAACTGACTTTGTTCAAATTAAGTTGTGCAATACACGCTTAAAAACATCTTTACTGTTTTGTAAATGGGATAGTAAAATATTTAGCCACCGGTTTCAGTGAATGATGTTAAGCTAAGAAAGACTAGAGTGCCTTGTGTAATGCAGCATTGTTCAAACAGGCTTTTTATTGCCCTCTGAAATGGAGCGTTTTTAAAAACTCAGCAGAAAAACAGGCTGAGATTCCGCTCCTGACTGTGGGCCAGTAGTGCTGAGACCCACCGTCCGTGGAACCGGCCAATCAGAGGCCTCTGAGACCCACTGTCCGTGGAACCGGCCTATCAGAGGCATCTGAGACCCACCATCTGTGGAACTGGCCAATAGAGGCCACTGAGACCCACCGTCCGTGGAACCGGCCTATCAGAGGCCTCTGAGACCCACCGTCCGTGGAACTGGCCAATCAGAGGCCACTGAGACCCACCGTCCGTGGAACTGGCCAATTAGAGGCCACTCGGGCCTGACAGACTGACACGGCTCCATCGCAGGAGAAACGGTCGTCCCTTAAGTCCATTAACAGTCTAAATAATTCATACATGCAGCCGTCCTGTCACTCGTTATGATGTCACTAGTGTGTCATAAAAAACGTGGGTGGGGGTTGGGGTAGAGATCGGCCCTGGACTGTTGGTGCTTAAAGCCAGCGTAATATAACCTGCTAAGCACAGGAGGATTTCAGATAACGAGGCTTTCAGTAATTCTCAGCCACTAAGAATGAGATGTTATACATCTAATGTTACCACTAAAAACCCCATTTTAAATAATCTTTATATAAAATGAAAAACTATCCCTACGAATAAAAAAGAGGGAGATTTTACACACGTGACACCTTTTTATGACAATGGTTTCACAGAAGTAACGAATGGTGACAATTTGATTAATTCTTGTATACATTTTGTTGTTACCAAACAAACTGTCATGTCTGAGTACCTTAACTTTTGAATGTGACTTCTGTAGTGTAAGTCAAATCTGTGTGTTAAAAACAGCTTGGTAACACACATGCAATATGAGGCCCTGGATTAATTTGGTCCTTTAACATAAAAAAAAAGATTACCCCAGGAAAAGGTGTTGTCCACAGATTCCTTCAAACAAAGGAATTTTGTTAAATTTCTCAGGGTAAGTGTGTGTTAGGTAGGGCTTTGCAGCCTCTGCGTGCGTGTGTGTGTGTGTGTGTGTGTGTGTGTTTAAAGTGTAAAATGGAGACCCAGTAAGCTACACACCACATGCCTCACAACGCAACGGCATCATGGAATGCTCAGGGACATGCACAGCGGACATGCAAACACTTTGCGCGCCACGACACCGCCAGCAAAAGCAATTTTGGCAAAGGGTTAGTGACAGACGCTGAGGCGGGAGAGAACGAAGACAGACTGACAGACGGACGGACGGACGGACAGGCAGACAGCAGACAGACAGACGACGGACGGACAGACGGACGGACAGGCAGACAGGCGGACAGACAGACGGACGGACAGACGGACAGACGGACAGGCGGACAGGCAGACAGACAGAAGACGGACAGACGGACGGACGGAGGCGAGAGAAGGGACACGTGTTCAGCTATAAACGAAACAGGAAGTCAGCCGCCGCTGCGAGCCGTTTCATTTCCTCTACCGAATCGCGCTCGTCTGCAACGTGAACGTTTCATTTCGCAAAGGGGGACGGGGGGGGGGGCCTCGTAGCCTAGCCCTGCTGATCGGTTACAGGGGGAGGGAGAGGGGGAGGAATATACGTCTGTGAGAGAAAGAGCGAGAGAGAGAGAGAGAGAGGCTGAGAGAGAGGCTGAGAGAGAGAGAGAGAGAGAGAGAGAGAGAGAGAGGCTGTGAGAGAGCGAGAGAGAGAGACTGTGAGAGGGCTCTGATGAACAGAACGGAAGACAGAGCGAGAGAGAGAGAGAGAGAGAGAGAGAGAGGCTGTGAGAGGGCTCTGATGAACAGAACGGAAGACAGAGAGAGAGAGAGAGATAGAGACTGAGAGAGGGCTCTGATGAACAGAACGGAAGACAGACCTTTGCTTTGGACACCGGGAACGTTTGGCTTTCGGCTGGCAGGGGCCCCAGCGGGGGGAGCTTTCTGAAATTTAGCGCCCGCCTTGGGGGGAGGGGCGGCCGCGGGCGGGGCTTTCTGTGCCTTCCGGGCTGCGGCCGCCGGGGCGCTGGGTGGGGTTGCCACGCTCACGTCCTTGGGTGAGGCGTCTGGAGCCGCGACCTTGGCGGCCTCTGTGACCTTGGCAGCCTCCATGACCGGGCGCCTCCAGGACCGGGCCGGCCTCCAGGACCGGGGCGGTCTTGGTGACCGGGGCGGCGCACACCGTGGCGATGAGGTCTTCATTTTGGGGCTCCAGGTACTTCCCCGGGGTCACCTGCACGGTGTCTGCGGGCTCCTCGGGCTCCAGACGCTTCTCAACCTGAGCCGCCATTTTGCTTTCGGCTTCGGCTTCGGCTTCTTCCGCGGAGTCTTCCTCGTCTTCGTCCTCGTCCTGGACGCGGGTCCGGTCCTCACTGCCGGGAGACTCCCCCTGCCCCGGGGCCGCACCAGGGGAGAAGGGGGACCCGGGGTCCGCCCGGCAGGAGTCCGGGCTCCGGCTCTCCTCCGGCGTCCTGACCGAGCCGTTCAGCCGTCCCGCGGGGAAGCCCCGCCCGTCCTGCGCCTGCGGCTCGGTGTAATCGAACGACAGCCCGCGCCTCTTGGCCTCGTCTGGCGAGAGGCGAGCGGCAGGACGCGCGGCCTCCTCCTCCTCCTCCTCCTCCTCTTCCTCTTCGTCGGCCTCGGAGCTGCGCCCCCCCGGGGAGGACAGGTCGGCGACGCCCGAGCTGCGCACCAGCGACTGCGCCGGGTCCCCCAGGCCCGCGAACGGCCCGACACCGAGGGGCTGGGCCGGGACGGTCTCCCCGCCGCGCCGCGGAGCGTCTTCCTCTTCCGAGCTGCTGAGGGTCCGCCCGTCCGGGCTCTCCTTCAGCGGGCCCCCCGCCCTCTCCGAACCCAGCGGCCGCGGGAACGGCAGCCGCGGCTCGTCCGTCGCCGTGACGCCGGGGGCCCCGGGGCCCGAAAGCGGCCCTCTCGGGCTCGCGGGCTCCGCTGCTCCTCCTCCTCCTTCTTCTTCGTCATCTTCGCTCTCGTCTTCCTCGGCAGAGCCGGCCGCGTCGGCGCTATGGTGCGGCGCCGTGCGGCCCAGGGGGCCAGTCTCACGCTCCTCTGGTTTTTGGAAAGCAGAACGATAGTAATGTCCACAGTGGGGCTGTGGGTTAGCAGTGCGCACTTCAAAAAGAAACACACACCAATCAAAATGAGGAGAAGGGAAAGCAAACCAACGCAACGCAAAAGGAGGGCAACACAAAGGGGCGAACAACAAAATTATTTGCTGGCCTTCAGCGGGCGACAGAGACAAGCTTAAATAAATATAAAACGGCAAATCTTTTTTATATTTATCGAACGCAGAATCGTTCCGCTGTAGATGCTTTTATGAGAACTGATAAGAGCCGATTTAAAATGCCTGTTTAATGAAATCCGCAACGTCTGCATAAAATAAAACCCGCCTCATGTATATTTTAGAGACGGAGTGATGCGCTGCACTGTGAGTGACAATGCACATTTATACGGCCCATAAAATCACCTGACAGCTCATATTAAAACGTAAAAGAAAAACGAAAGTACAACCATAATGAAACTCAAAGTAAAACAAATAAAATAACACTGCAACAGTAACTGCTTATTCAACACAGTACTCACAATGGGCCAGTTTTTTTGTTTGTTTTTTTTTTGTTTTTTCTCCAAATTTTTGATTTATAAGAATTGCTAAATGAATTGGTAGTGAAAATGAATCAAGGGTATTCTCGCTGTCTTTTTTTTCCATATGAATATTTTTTGAGCAGAGAAGTTGCATTTCACTGTTTGCCAGCTTCACGTAGATCAGGTTTTTTCACTTATAAACTAGAATGCAGCACCTAAAGCAGTCAAGAAAAAACATCTTAATATTACAGGAAGCAGTAAGTGCAGGATGCTCTGTTGTCCTGTTTAGGAATACCTGCATTCTGTTCATTTAAAAAAAGGACTTGTCTTGAAAGCTTTAGCTGAAGTTGTTGATAGGATGACGATGGAGAGTTGGTAGTGTGTGTGATTTCTCTGGTAAGGACCAACTTTTAATATTTGTTTTCTATGTAATGCTCATTTGAATTACTTGTTGCATAATTAAATTATGGTCCACTGAATATTATTTCAGAAAGTGGAGATCTAAGTATTGAATACAAGTACCAAACTATTGAATCTACAAAACAATGAATACATCCGTAATCTATGAATACATATACAATCTTTCAATTTCTGATAAATTCATTTCTAGATTCAGTAATCTGGAATTTCAGCTGAAGCTCATGCAGTGTGGTAGGGGTACTTCCAGTGGCCAGAGAAATGAGCCCTGGGTCACATGGCCTGCAGTGAGGGGGTGGAGTGGTTTGGGTGATAATGTGCAAGTGCTGTTCTCTCCAGAGGCACGTCACCATGGAGACCTGGGCAGGCACCCCCCCCCCCCCCGAGGGAGGTGCACGGAGAACTTCCCATCATACCTTCACCTGTCACAGGAGCAGAGGGGACGATGTCATTCTCAGGTCCTCGGGCCACTGAGGGGGGGGGGGGGGGGGAGGGAGAGGAGGAGAGAGAAAGAAGAAAAAGCAAAAAGGGAAGAGGGAGAGGGGGTAGAGAGATAGAGGAAGAGAAAGACAGAGAGGATGAGAGAGAGATATGAAAAAGTCAATAATTTACATATCGTGTGCATGATTTTGTAATGCTCTTTTGATTGTACTGCCAGTAAACCAGCCTTGAACTGAACTAATATTAATTGAGAGGTAGAGAAGGAGCGAGAGAGAGAAAAAGAGAGGGGAGTACAACACTGAGTTAGACCCACAAGCCCCTGCAACGTCATGCAAGAGAGCGTGATCGGCAGGTTTTCATTGGATGCGCGTGAAACCGTGGCAACCTATTCTGCCAGCGATACGTGTGACTGGTCTGAAAGGGGAGTGGCTGGATCTGTCGCTGAGGCCTCATGGGAAATCGCATCTGACCGTCAGCTTCACGTCACGTTCTCCTCTTATGAACTCGAACGCCAGGGCCTAAAGCAACCCGTCCGTTCGCATATGACAGGCAGCTTCAGCTGTAGTTGTTGACAGGAGCGTCTATGGTGTCTACCTCAGGTTTAAGAAAAAGGCCCCCTGAATTTTTATTTCATGCAGACGACATCAGTATAATGCAGAGGTGACTGAACAGGAGTGGATACAGACGGGTACCTCTGTAGAGGTGTTTTTTTGCTCCATATGAACTCTACGGTTAGGGAACTGGGCTTGTAACTCAGCGGATGCAGGTTTGATTCCCAGCTGGGGCACTGCAGTTGTGCCCTTGCGCAAAGTACTCTGCTTTAGTAAATAAGGCAGCCGTTTAAATCGATTGTATGTAAAAAATAATAATTATTGTTATTTAATTTAAGTTGCTCTGGATGAGGGCATCTGCTAATATGCTATTTGTGCTTGGCTAGTGAGTGCTAGCATAATGTAAACAGATTAAATATTAATACTCATGCATTCTTATGTTACACATTTAACAATGCATCACTCATATTTTAAAAAATCAAATGCAGTTCAATTAACTCAATTATTCACTTAATTATTGCAATATTATATGTCAGCAACCTGGCTTCCCCCTCCACTGTACATCCCTGGAATCTGCTGACCTTTGACCTGTCACTCCTACTCTCCTCTCCTGTTGCCCCCCCCCCCCGTTACCGCGCCATCTCCCAATATGGCCACGACAAGCCAAGCGCTCACGCTGTTTGGAGAACACCAACGAAGAAGAAAGAGCAGGTACGACCGAGCCTAAGGGTCAGTCGAGATGACCCTGCTCATACTGCTCATACTGTGATTGGAATGTCCTTTAAGGAGTGAGATCACAAATCGCCTATGTGATTAGAATGATCCCAACTGAACATTCTAATGCTGATGTCACAGTCACTACTGGGAATTGAAAGCAGTGGAGTTCTAGAACACTGACACACTGACTTAGAATTCTGAAAAAAAAAGACATTCCCAAGAAAAACCTACTCTACCAGTGGGTTAATCAGTCCGTCCCTGCACTGTTCCTGCTCAGGTGCTCCGGCTGATCTTTGGTCAGAGAGGGGCTGGTGCCCTGCTGTTACTACCCTGTCCCCTCCTCCTCCTCCACTCCCAGTCGCCAGGGAAACGCCGCACACTCTCTGCCCAGATCGCCGCCCTCACACACTGTACTCACTGCTCCAACCCCCTGGGGGAGCCTTACAAAGTAACCAGAGATTTCTTCCTCAAAATCTCGTTTTGAGGAAGGACAGAAAAGAAGCCACATAAGAGCAGGAGCGACCGAACCCGCTGAAAAGCGCAGAGTCGTAGGTTTTTGAGAATTGTAAAAATGTCCTTTTAAAGATGTATGATCCCCCCCCCCCCCCCAATAGTACAGAAACATAATACAGAGGTAGAGACAGAGTGAGGTGGCGAAGAAGAAAAAGGCTGTTGGGAATTTAATTTACTGCCACGCAGGAAATGTTCAGATCGCTGTGACTCCGGAAATCTTGGCGGGACTGCCGGGTTACTCTGTCCCTGACATGACATTCGGTACAAAATGGCGATGAAAAGCATGGGGGGAAAAAAGAAGAGAGAAGCGGTTACAAACGGCGGTTATGCAAGAAGTGAAGGGCACCAGGACCGTTCTGCGAAATAAGCACGGGCCGGTCGAGCACATTGTTCAGTTTTAGATTCTTCTCACTTTCTGAAAAGGAAGTCAATAAATCCTTGAAACTCTCCAAGAAAATCAATGTTTGACATGCAAAGCAAACATGTGCCAGTGGGCCCAGAAAAGGTCAAATCGTATATGAGCGTCAGGCCTTGTGCTTTCCCCTCGATTTAATCTCAGATCAGCCCAAGGTGCCCTTTAAGCTTCAAAGGAAGGGAAACGTTTCGTTCGCGGCAGCGGATTGGAGCTCTCGGGAAACTGAAAAGGAAAGCTGCAGAAAGCTGAGAAAAACGTCACTGGAGACGTAAAGGGCCTGAAACCGAAACGTAAAGAGATGTTCAAAATCAGCGGCAAAATCTCGCAGAATAATGAGACGCAAAGAAAGGAGGAGGAGGAGGCAGGTCCTATGACAAAAAAAACAAAAAAAATTTAGAAGCAAAAAAAAAGAAGCCCAAAACCCATGTGGCAATAAAGCAAAAGATAAAGAAAATATTTGAGTCTGGAGGTAAATTTGTTTTTTCGAGGAAAGAGTTAGTTAGGGAGGGCGTCATACCCAGTTGCACCTCCTCACCAGAGGGGGCGCTGTTAGATTCAGCGATTGCAGGCAGCTCCTCTGTGTGCTCCTCAGGTGCAGGCTCCATGGGCTCTGCTACAGAACAGAAGCAGGCTTTCTGTTAGTGAGAGGGGAAAACTTGCTGTTAGGGCTACCAGACATCTGCTTTTTGACTGGAATACCCGGTGTTCAAATTATTTGTACATGTCCGGTCTGTGGGGACAAGCCCCCCTTCCCAACCCCCCACCCCAGTACGCCATTGGTTCTGAGGAGCCCCTTCCCCGGTCCGACAGCTCTCAGCTTTGTTTGCGGTTACGCTGTGTGTGTCATCCAGTCTGGACGCATTCAAAATCTGGGAACCCTTCTTGCTGTCATGGGAGTTCTCGTAAGCAGCTAAACGGGTGGTGTAGGCAGAGCACAAAAGCCATCTGTTTATTGTAAAACACTGCTGATGATTGTGCACACCACCCAAGATCTTCTATCATATAGCATATGAGGGTTTTTTTTTACTCTAACCAAAATACAGTTACACACACACACACAACTATGGTGATATGAACACACATAAAATCACATTAAAATCACTGCTGATTGACAAACTTCAGATCCTGTTAATTCCCATACCCAACCAAGCATCTGAACACAAAGTTTTTTTTTCTTTCTTTAAAAATAGTTCTTCATTAAAATTAAGTTTGATGACTTTCCTCCACTACAGCACCGCACTACTTCAGTACTTTTCCTTTAGGAGTGCAGAGTCTATGCAGTGTCTGCACACAACTCAGAAACACGCGCTTTTCTCCTGCAAAACCTTCCCTGCCCACTGCTCACCGTTTAAACAGTGTGTGGAGCGGGAAGCCCAGAGAACTGGCCAATGGCACACAGATGGAATGTTCTTAGTCTGCCGCTCGGCAACCGTTGCTACGGCTGTGATGCGTAGAATCCGAGGCGTGTATCCCAGCCTGGTCAATGTGACCGTGTCATCAAATATTCCACACCCTCGTCGTGCTTCTGGGCTTGGCAGTTGGAGAGAAACGCTACTCTAGCCACAGATTTGTTTATATATTTCATTTTGAGTGGTGTGCTGAGTGGATAAGGACACAACTGGGACCTTTGTTTTTTTTTTAGGGGGGGGGGGGAAAGAGGAAGCTGTTTGTAGTGTGTCAACACAGGCACAAATATGGGTTGTGTGAGGAAGTGAAAGCAGAATAAAAATGTTAGTTTAAAAACTTTTGCTGGTTGTGCTTTCCAGTACACACCACTGGCTGAGCTGAGAGGTTAGTAGCCTCAGCTAATGTTTTGACTAACACTTGTCAGAAGGGGGTTAGTGCGACCTGCTAATACATGTTTTTTTTGTGTGTGTGTGTGAAAGAACATGCTCTTTGATCAAAGACTCACGCTGAAGGTAGAGATTAGAGTCATTAAGACTGCCAAGCACACAGCCTCTAATGAGCGCCATAGGGAGGACATGTTGGGAAGCATGCTGATGCTCCTGTAATGGACGGTCTGGTACAGTGTCCTCTCTGTGCCATCATCATCACCATCGCATTTATCAGCACTGGGTCTGAGAGTGTAAAACTGCGATCACTCGCCACAGTAGAGCGTTATGTCTGACACTGTACATTACATTACATTACATTACAGGCATTTGCAGAGCTCTATCCAGTAGTGCATACAACAAGTGTATACCATAACCAGGAACAAGTATTGCAAACCCTAGAGAAGTACCGGTCCAAGTACAAGGAACAACCGCATAGTTCAACTTGGACCCTGATGGTTAAACTGATTAACACTAACAACGAGGTGAAAAGTCCTCTTCAAAAACGAAAAAAAGCGATTGTTATTGTTATTATTTATTATTAGTAGTAGTAGTAGCCTAGTACGACCAGAATAGCGTTGTCAATATACTATGAACAATTGGGACAGCAGTGGGTTTGATTCCCAGGTAGGACACTGCCGTTGTACCCTTGAGCAAGGTACTTACTTCAATATATATATATATATATATATATATATATATGTATACATGGATTCTCTATTTAAATACGACGTAAAAAAAAAAAAAGGATCAGGGCATCTGCTAAATGCCTGTAATGTAATGTAATTGGACATTCTAAATTTGGAAAAAGCAAAATCTGGAATAAAAAATTCTAAGATCTTAAATTACAGCATTATTGATGGCAGAATCTTTTGGCCTTTGCTGGTTTCTTTTTTCTTTTCTTTTTTAGTTGAGAATGTTCTTGTCCTTCTACCTGAATTTATTTAAAGGCTAACGACACCTTATGAACCGTACAGAGGATGAGACGGCGCTGGGAAATGCTAATTGTCTTTAGCGGCTGGCGGAGACGCTGGGTCTGCGCCAGACGCCCGGATAATGCGGAACTGCAGCTGCAATCGCGACAGACTGCCACAGCAGCAGCAGCCGCGGGTAATTATTCCCTGCTAACGGCTAGAAAATGCTGATCACGGAAGCACGCGATCGCTGCTGTTTGGCGGCTTTGAAATACAGTGAAAGGCACCAATTATTTCGTTCGGGGACCAGCGCGACACCGTTGTCGTTTCGCCCGATTTCTTAAATCGTCAGTGAAATGAAAATAAGTTCTATCGTTTCAACGTAACACCTCGGTGGCAGCGAGGAGCTGTCCACAGTTTTTTGGCGACTGGCGCAAGCAGGAAATTGAATTGCTCCCCACCTTTTCCTTTGGTCTTTGCCCCCCAAATTACATAATTTCATTTTTTTATATATTGCACTGTTTTTACTGTAGTCACTTTTATGTTGTATATATTTTCTCACCATCATATCATTTTGTTGCTAAGATCTTTGGCAAAGTTTTTTTTCTTCTTTAATTCTAATGATTTCTAAATTCACCAAAATGTTGTTTGAACTTGGGCCAAAGCCTCTGTTACCTCCCCAGCCGGTTTTATCCAGAGGGCAGAGTATATTGGGACATCCTCTAATAAATAAATATATTCTAATTATGTGGGGTTTTTAAAAGTAAAAACTAAACTATAAAAAGTTATATAAATTTCACTGCAGTGTATTTGCACATTTTATGACAATATCAGAAAGTTCCAACAATTTGCCTATAAGCCCTTATATCATAAAGTACTAATAGTGTGATACATTTTTTTAAAAATATATTGGCAGTATATTCCGTTTACCAAGTCACATAGTGATTTCCATGCAGCCATGGGGGAGGGGGAGGGGGGCGTGGCAATCACTGACCTTTCATGAGGTCATTTCCTGGTCCCAGGTGCGTGGGCGACACCCCGTTCTTCTTTAGCTCCGCCCCCTGGTCCCTGTCACTCAGCGTCAGGTCAACCATGGCGGAGGCGACGGGCTCTCCGGAGCCGTACTCCAGGGCGTGGCTGTCCAGGGCGTGGCCGTCCAGGCCCGAGTTCAGAAAGTCCTGGTGCTGATCCATAGCGAGACGAGTTCAGGCTGAGAAAGAGCAGAACCAGATCAGAGCCAGAACCAGACCCGCAGATTAGAGCCAGTCGTGCAGTTAGCAGACCCAGAGGCTGTGTGTAAGCAAACTGTACTGTGTCATATCAGTTATCTTTTCTGGCGCTTTTGGTCTAAAGGGAGTTTCAGTGTGATTATAGCTAGCAGTATGTCTGGCATGTAGCTTGATGTGTATTCAGGCTACATGCCTACATTCCATTGATTGCATGTGCTTTCAGACAATGCAAGGCAATGTTTCCAAAATGATTTCAAATACAATTTAAGGAAGAGGAATTACAGGTAGAATTTAAAAAAAACATACAATGAAAATGAATTTCCAACATGACCATATATTAGAAACAATTTTATTTGTTCAGAAGTAGGTCATAGTTTGTAAATTAGACTCATTTTTGCTATCACATTGATGGTAATGTAGTCTATAGACACGATGGCCTAGATTCAACATTTTCCCTTAATTTGGACTGACAAAAAATGAACGTGTTAGTTATTTTCCTCACAAACACCGTCTCAGCAAGTAAATGATCACTGAACTGTGTTGGCACAAAATCTAAGCAGTTGCAGTTGCACTCGACTGTGATTCAAACTCAAGGGAACATGCTGTTTGAAGCCACTAATAAACGCGCGATTGGTGCAAACAGAAATTAAAAAACAAGGCTAGCATAAACCACCAAGGAGGGACGACACAGATAAAAACCATCACAGATTTCAGAAACCCCCTTCACACTGAGACGCCTGTTCTGTCTGCAGAAATCCAAGGTTTCTCCCACTTCCGAAGGCGGGAGGATTTCTATGGAAGTGTCAGACGGCCCACACAGCACGTGAACGCCTGGCAGGGAAATCGGCCGCTGAACCACACCGCTGTCTGTGTGCTGCACAGAATCAGAGTCGCATGCATGTCATACCAGTAAAGCGGGACAATGCGGCCTTTGTGCCTCCGTTCATATGAGCTTTATGCAATCGTGAAGTCGCTGGTGCTAAAAAGACGGCCTCTGTCACAGAAATGGTTTGCTATGTAACACCCACCCAAAGTGATTTAGAGGGGAAAACAAACCCTCAATGTGCAACCGAACGCACTTCACATAAACCCCCCCCGTTAAACGCCTCACACTTGTATCTCTTTTTCTTCACGAACAGGCTTTGTCCCCCGAATCACTGCGTGTGCATGAGAGCGATGGCACTTTCATTTTGAGCGACGTGAACTTAAACTCCATCAAAGTGAAAGTCATGAGTCCAGACGTGTCGAGTACTTCCTCCAGGTTCTGCGGGTGGCGGGTGTGATGCAGACGCTAAACCGTAACCATAACGTTGTAACGTGATCATGGACGCCCGCACTCTTACTGTGGGTGAATTTGGTTTGCTGCAGGTCAATACGAGCAAATATAGCCCAGCCAGAATGGCTTCCGGTACTTAGAAGAGCTGGACGTCCTGTACAAAACGTTCCTGAAATGTTCCTCTTGTTCGACCCCCCCCCCCCATTGGCGCGAAACAGAACGTAAGAGGTCCCACCTATTAATACTCAGACTGCCAGCCCCCTGCCAAAAAAGCAGTTGCCGCCGGTGCGGGTTGTTGTGCTTGTGATAACCTAGGGGCGAATCGGATGTGCTGGTTGTAACTGCGAGATTAATGACAGGGGATTTCCTTGGGTCTTGTCAAAGGGGAAGTGGCTCTACTCGAAACATTCATCACAGTCGACTGTATGGCAGGCCTGTCCTGTTTCCTTTCATTGCTGTCACTGTACAAACTGCCTTGGAGTTACATGAAGTGTATGTTTTTTTTAAATTATTTTCACAAACTCATGATTGCCTCAATACCAGCTACTGTACAACCAGAGGACCACACATTTCTGTAAATGTATACAGGATCACTAATTTATAATATATAGTAAATATATAAAATATACACCAATGCAAACAAAATCTGGGCCAATATAAAAACATACACTAAAATGAGAATATAAAAAAAACAGTTAACTATACATTTAAGCACTGTTTTCAGGGGTACAACAGCAGTGACCCCCCAGTTAACAATCCAAACCTTCAGCTTCTAAGCTGCAAGTCATGTTTCCAAACCACTGTTTCCCTCAGTACGCTTGGGGCATTCATTGAAAAGACATCCACCCCACGACCCTTCCAATCGCAACTGATTGATCGTCCGATTTTTGTGTTACGTGCAGTGGCAAAGCATCTCTCCACCCCCACCGCCCCTTATAAAAGCCCAACTGAGGACAGGGACCCTTTGAACACACTCAAAGGTGTGGCTTGCCCCCCCCCCATCCCGTACGCAGCTGAATCGCGGTGTCCTTATCTTCATGACCCAGGCTCTCCCTCGTCCCTCACAGAGGACGGCCCGCCGAAGCGCCGTTTGTACTCCGCCATCGCGGCGTCTCAGAGGAGCTGTACACCTGGCCAGGGTTTCCATGGTGATCACCTGCCTGAAGACGCGAGCCAATCGCGATCTCTCATCTGGCTCGCGAAGAACAGCTTCTCTTTTTGAATCTGGAGGTTCGGTTTGGGACTGGGATTAATGGCTGCCCTTCCCATCGCTGCTTACAACCCTACCGCCCCCCCCCCCTTGCCATCAGTCCAAAAACCCTCGTCATCTCAACATGGTCGCAACGAGAGACCGAGCAAATACAACCTCTGCTCCCATTAACAGTTCCCACCTCTCCAGAAGATCGATACTCTCTGTACTCTTAAAAGGGAGTTGGGGGTAGGTGGCGGTGGCGGTGGTGGTGGGGGTGGCGGAAGAGTGTTGATTTGGGGCCTAGTGGATCTGGGAAGCCCATTGAATGGAGCTGTTATGCTGCAGCCATTAATCTGGGAGGGGGGTGGGGGTGGGGGGTGCTAAAAGGCCCAGACTCTGAGGGGGGGGGCGGGGTCGTTGGGGGCCAAGCCCTCTTAATATTCAAGAGCCGTTTCTGCTGCAAATAAACAGAGAGAGGGAGGGAGGGAGGAAGGGATGAAGAGAGAGAGGGAGGGAGGAAGGGATGGAGAGAGAGAAGGAGGGAGGGCCTCGCACACTGAGGCAGGCCTCAGTGTCTGACACAGCCTGAGAGAAGAGAGAGGGAGGGAGGGAGGGAGAGGGAAAGGAAAGAGATAAAAAGATGAAAGGTAAGGTTGAGAGAGAAACGGAGAAAAAGGACATGAGTGAAACGGGGTAGAGCTGAGAGAAACCGAAGGAACAGAAAAAAGAGATGAAAGAAAGAGAGAGGGATAGACAGCAGAAAGGATGAGAGAGCAGAAAACAAAGAAAGGAAAGAGAACTAAAGAGGGGAGGAAGGGAGATGGATAAAGAGGGAGAGATAGAGGAAGAGAGAGACTGAGAGAGGAAGAAACAGAGAGAGAAAGGGACAGAGAGAAAGGAAAAGATACAGAGAGAGGGAGAAAGAGAGAGTGACAGTGAGAAAGGAAGAGAGAAACAGAGAGGGAGAGAGACAGTGTGTGTGCGTGTGTGTGTGTGAGAGAGAGAGAGAGAGAGAGTGTAGTTGGGGCTGTAGACTCAGTGGTGAGTCCAGCTGCATCCTGATGCTGCACTTTCCCCAGGGTGAGGAGTTTTTGGCTGATGTCGCCCCCTCCTACCCAACCTCGCTGCGGGACGCAGTCCCGGAGACAGTGAGCTGGATCAGACGACCCGTGGCGCCCGAAATGCTGCGGGACTCTCACGGATAGACAGGGTTAGTCTCATCATGGGGCTCGTGGGACGCCCGAAAGCTGACACGCTCTTCCCTGGAAAACACCAACGACAAACCGTCACATCACATGGCCTGAAACGAACCGCCACAAACCAGCAACGACACAAACCGCAAACTGCCAAACACCGCCCAACCACACAAACCGCCCCAAACCGCCACAAACCAAATGCACACAAACACCCCCAAACCGCCACAAACCGACACCCAAACACAACCCCACACAAACCACCGCAAACGAAACCGCCACAACCACAGCCAACCACCAAACCGCCACCAAACACAACCACAAACCCCACCACAAACCACCCACTAAACCATGCCACCAAACACGCCCACAAACCACCACAAACCGCACACGCAGACTGCATCATTACTGGACTTCACTGTAGCTCAGGGACTGAGGAGCACCTTGTCCTTGCCCAGTCAGGGAAGTGGGCCACCGCTGATTTGCAAACATTTTTTCGACTCGGAGCGGGGGGGTGGGGGGGGATGGTAATGGTGGGAAAAGTGCGTAGATTAAAAAGTTTTCATGATAACCACACCGGATGGACAGTATTAGCTATAAATACCCAATATCAGTCAGAACCTTCTTCATATCTTCATGCATGTCAAATGAATAAATTGATGTTGTGAAAAACACATTTGGTGACAACAGAGGGCACTGACTTGGAAAGAAGAAGCAAAGAGTATTTTACATATGTATGCATGATGAGCTATGACTACTGAGCGTACATAATTCAGGCAAAAGCAGACGTGCTATCAAGTGTACTGTGAGGTGGAAAGACGGAAACCAACATATAAATAAAAAACAAACAAACATTATGTTGTTTTTCAATCCTGGCCTAATGATGCGTGTTAATGATCATCATCTGTACTTCAAAGCACTGTGCAACTGCGCATTACCATATGGTAAATAACGTAAAATTCCTTAAATTCCTGTGGGACTGTGGATATCTGTCTGAATATTATTAAAAATCACTGTGTCATCCAGTGGATCATTACACTGGGCTGTATGCTTAAACAAGTGTGCTTCCTGTCTATAGAGTATGTACCTGGATAAGTGTGCGCCCTGTCTATAGAGTATGTACTTGGATAAGTGTGCTTCCTGTCCATAGAGTATGTACTTGGATAAGTGTGCTTCCTGTCCATAGAGTATGTACTTGGATAAGTGTGCTTCCAGTCTATAGAGTATGTACCTGGTCACGTGTGCTTCCTGTCTATAGAGTATGTGCTTGGCTATTGTGATCAAGATACTATACTTAAAAAAATGCATCCTGACCAGGCAGCTTCCACTTCAGATGAAATATGTGTTGAACTGAAGGTTCAGTTAAGCAGTGTTTAATTTAACTCCTTAAAATGTTTTCTTGTGGTAGATGATGTGGCATTTTAATTATAAACATTGAACTCATTTCCTGTGCCGTCTGTGTGGGAGGACTCTGAAGTGGAGCATTAATATTATTCAGTGTGTGCAGGTGGTGATATTATCTGGTGCGCAGAAGTGCATATCTCACATCATACGCGCGTTTAAAAAACCCCACAGATCCAAACGTACTTTTAATATCAGCGGGTGCCTCCTGGTGTGAATTGGACCGTTTGTCCCAGAGGAAAATAGGTCTCGTAAAGAAATGGCAGTTATAATGGAACGCACAGACACACATCCTTTCCCTCCAAGAATAAATTCACATTTAGAGTCAGGCTACCTCGTCACAGCCACACACACCATATGTGAAGCCTGGCAGCCATTTTGCAACAGAATGCTGAACCACATCAGTTGTGAAGGGCTGGAAAGGATTTTAAGCAGTCAGTTAGGCTGCAGGGTGACTGGCAGGCGACGCTGAGAAACCACACAGGAGATGTGGCCAGGTGAGCGAGGTGACACTGGTTGTTGGCTGCTGGTTTTTTTTAAGTACAGGACCCAAGTTCAATTGAATTGTTAGCAATATGGCATCTCCTATGGCTCTGTCCCTAGATTCCTACAGTTGTTTACATATTCAAGTGGGTCCATTAGAAAGGAAAGCCCCCCAGTTACCATGCCAACAGAACTCCCAGAAACCATTTGGATTATCCCATCCAAGAACCAGTGTTTGTCTCCTTACAATTCAAACTTTTTGGTCTACCATATGTTATACAAGGATGTTACTGTACATGACATGTTTTCATAGTCAGAGTGATGCAATGCACTGTAATCCAGAGTAATAACAAAGCACAGCTTTACTTTTTTATACACACTCTCCAGTTAATCAGCTGGGAACAACAACGGCAATGCCTCACCTGGGATTTGAACCTGTATGCCCTGATACAAGCCCAATTCCTTATGTACAATCCTACAGGCCCAATTCCTTACCCACAATCCTACAAGCCCAATTCCTTATCCACAATCCTACAGACCCAATTCCTTACCCACAATCCTACAGGCCCAATTCCTTGCCCACAATCCTACAGGCCCAATTCCTTACCCACAATCCTACATTGCTGCCTCTGCTACAGCACTTGTACGCGATGCTGAGTGTAGCTTTACGTTGTGTTTGTTTTTGTGTGTGTGTGTGTTTTGTGAGATGAATGCTGTGGACTGTGGACATCAGAAACATCCTTTAATGTGTTCATGTTTCATCTCCGCAGCGCTCGTTAGAAGGACATGGCGTTCACCTGCCCCAGCGATGGCGAGAAGGGTGTCCCGTGCATGAAGAGCCGGCCGCGAGCATCCTCCGGAACCTCAAGGTCCGAACATTCTCAGGGGGCGGAGCACGGTACTCAAAATAAGCATTTTATCAAAGCTAGCAACTATTGAACTAACTGCACTGACTGAATGTTTATTGCTGTTTTTTGAAGCTGTGCAAAATGCTGACGATTGCTTTACTGAGCACTCAGAAATCCTGTAGTTTTAATGTGAAAAATGAAATGGGGGGGGGGGGGTGTGGAGGTGCATCTCTCCTGTACCTACTGAGCTTAGGGGCGTTGGAGACGCCTACATAAGGAATACTGATAATAATGGCACTGGTATTGAGAGCAGAAATATGACTACAAGGATACCTGTAAAGACAGGCCTGCCCCAACCACTACCTGACTGTTAGCTTTACTGACTATGGTGAGTATTGGAAGGGAATATTGTTATCTCTGTGCGAGTTGTATTCTGTACTGTGTGCTAGATAAGAGCCAGCCGTTCGGCAGTTTAGATAACAGTCAGTAATCAATTACCACGGTAACCAGAACATTACAGGTACAAGTAATAGGTTACTACAAACCGCGTTCCTTTAAGATCCTGTTTGGTAAGTTTGTAAATGAACAGACAGCAGATGAGAGCTACCAGGCAGTCCAGCCCTGAAAAGTATTCCTGCTGACAGACCCCATTTTGTAACTCATTAAAAAAAAAAAAAAATTCACAAGATTTTTACACTATACTTAGCAGAGGGAATACAGGCATTAAAACAAGACAGATGTGACAGATGTCTTTCCTAAGTGTTTAAAGCACTTGCTAATTTGTAACATCTGTCCCCAAATAAGCTGTTTAAGAGGAAAGAAAAATAATTAATAATGATAACAGTGGTATATACACATGGTTATCATCTAAGATCCACTGAAGACTGTTGTTTTAATTTACTTTTTCATATGCATACCTTGATGAGACATAATTGGGTTGCCGGCTCTGTAAGCAGTAAGTGCTCCCTCCATCTGAGTTTGCTGCAGAGATCTTTCGCTGTCTGAGATGTCCCCGCCCACATGTGCGCACACAGAAGGGAGACTGCGGGAAGTTCCTCTCTATGCGGCACTTCCTTTTAACCCCTCCGGTGCTGGAGAAACGGCGCTGGAGTGGCAGAGCGTGTGTCTCACTTCTGAGCCCCAAGAGACAGGAAGTGAGCAGGGCCTCAGCCTCTGCACTAAAGCAGGAAGTCAGAGGTTCCCGCCACTGGGGAGGGAGTCCGTACAATTTACTAATAATAATTTCACTGATTTTGGTGAATCTGATTAGTTGGTTTGATTATGTGTGTGTGCGCGCATGAAAGCGTCTTTTTTTACATTCGGTCGCAGGAAGCGATGCGCAGTGCTGCAGTTTAATTCGAGCGGTGTCTGTTCCGAGCAGGAAGGAAGTCATCGCCAGTTTGTGCAGAGTTGCGTTTCCAAGCCCATCATGCATCTGCGATTTAAAAGCACGCTGAGCTTGAAGCATATGGAGGCAGACCGCCCCGCCCACGCAGTCGCTGCCTCCAGCACCAGCATAACCGCGCTCAGGCATTATAAATCCCCCTTTCTAATAGGACATTTACCAGCCTGTCAGGGAGTTTTATTGGACGAGGCAGTTATTTATGAATCAGCTTTTATAGGGTTGCACACTTGCGGTATTTGCTTGATACTTCAACTTCGGCTAAACCGTCTCAATTACTTACAATGAATTAATTCATTAATTATACATGTAAATAGCACCATGAAATGTATGTTCCTGGTTATACATAAACACCTATAACACCTGCTCTTTACATGAAATAGGCTTTTTAGCCATGCATAACTTCATTAATTCACAAAATATCTACTCTGTATAATTTAAAGTAGTCCAAAAACAAAGCTAGCCTAGTTAAGTAAGGCCTACTTAAGTTAAAGCTTCTAAAAATGTGGAGCATAGCCCTTTATTTACATTTTCTTCAGGTACACTGCTCTCGGTATAAAATATCCAGGAAACAAAACTCTCTCAAAGTCTCAAAGCTCAGCCTGTTAAACAGTAACACTCATATGAGCTACTCCTGATATTTCAGAGAAGGATCCTGTGTGTAGTTTCCCTTTAAGAGGAGGCCACTGTTGTTATGAACATGCTGGGTCACAAAAGAGACCTGGAATAAAATCCAATGTCCGATTCAAAAATAGCTTCGCCCCCCGCCCCAGATATTCCTGCTCTGCTCATGGTGTCTGTCCAAACGGGCTATTTCTGCCCTGTCATCCTCCCTCCCATAAAAACACATCTAAACCCTTTCAGACAATCCAGACCACGTGTCACTTTCACACTAGCAAAACAGAAGCTGGGGAAATGTTATATATATATATATATTTTTTTAAATATATATATGTATTTCTTTCTTGGTTTAAATAGTCTCACACACCCTGCAGAAGCATAGCAATGTATGATTTGAAATTCATTTTGAACTTCATGGCTGAAGTTTTCAGTTGAGTTTCTGAAGCTTTCGTGGGGACCTGATGCTAAAATGGCAGAGCAGTGATCGGCAGTGTGTGTGACGTGACAGGGAATCCCTGCTTTTGAGGAACATGGAGGCTCAGTGTCGCTGGTCCTCACAGTGATAGCAGGGAAACGCACACGGGAGGTACGCGGTGTGTTTTCAGTCCGGGGGGGGAGGGGGGGGGGTAAAGTGTGCGGTGGCATTGAGCTAGGGATGCCAGACGTGTGGGTTTCAACCGGAATGTCCGGTTTTAAAATAATTAGAACAGGTCCGGTTTCTGGTCCCGACCAAACAGACCGTACTTGGTGTACGATATTTTCTGGTGAATATTTTGTAATGAATATGCGTGTGAACGGCTCTCCGGTCCGTTGGATCGGCTTCCCGGGGTCGACGCCGGTTCATTCCGACACGAATTCTGTGGCTCCGCCCACCTGTCCAATAACCGCCAACTTCGTTCACAATTACTCCTCCGGCTGTGCACGTTGTCCAGTTTTTGACTAATTGCAAATCTGGCAACCCTGTGTAGAGAACAACGGGGAATGCGGGACTGGCAACCCTGCGTGGAGAGCTCAACCCTTAGTGTTCTCTTTATGGTTTTATGGAGGTCCGCTGGGGCTTTGACCCACTTTCTTTAAGCCGGCTATTAAGAGATGACTTCATCAGCAAACACACACACACACACACACACACACACGCGCGCGCACTACCTCACCCCACGGATATAGCCAGCCAGAATGTTTTTAACTTTGCTGTCTCATCTTCTTCGGATAAGAAAAAAGTTGTGTCAGTCGCTCTGGATGAGAGTGTCTGCTAAAAGCCTGTGATGTAATGTAATGTAATGTCCAGCTACACCCTTGTTCCTGTAACTCACCACTGAATACATACCCACTTCTTAAAATGAATTTCAAGCTTTGATTTATGCATGGCTAATGATATTAACGAGGCTGACTGCTGATATTTTGAAGAGAACATGCCAAGGCACCCTTTCAGCTGATATTTTGAGAAGAACACCCCAAGGTACCCTTCAGTTACCCACCTTCTCATTTTGCAGGGCTGGTAAATGCCTTTTGGAGTAAAAACACTGCCTCTGCTAAACGTTAGTCCTCCTGAGCTGCTCTGTGTGTGGACACGGTGATAAAATGCATTTTGCTCACGCTCTTCAGCTTCACACCAAGTCATTTTCCACCTTTTTTTGTGGACCAACAAATCATGGCTTTTTTGCGACTGGGATGGCACTCAAAGCCTCAGTGCACAAAGGGGCTGAAAAATTCTAAAATGCAAACGCCGCTCAAACAAAACCATGTTTCTCAGTTGACCCTTTGAGGAGCGAGGTCACAAATAGCCTACATGATTGGAATGTTCCCAACTGGACATTCTAACGCTGACGTCACAGTCACTACTGGTTACTAAAATCAGTGGTGTTCTAGAACACACCGGCTTAGAATTCCATAAAACCTACTCTTCAGAGGGTTAAAGAGCCCCACCCTGAATCAAAACGCAGTACGGTACCCCCCACTGCTTTTTTCTGAATCTGGGGGGTCTGTGATTCCTCACAAAAATAAGGATAGAATTAGAGGAGGGCCCGTGCACTTATGTGCAGATTTTTTTTTAAAGTCTGATTTTTTGGAACAGGCGTTTCTCCCACGAGGGCTCCATCAGTGTCAGTGCGTGATGTAACAGGAAGCAACAGGCCATCTAATCACTTCACCCTCCGCCTGGGAGGGGCGGGGCTACAGCTGGTCTGCCACAATGGGAAATGCAAGCGCTGTCTAGTAATGAAATAGTGTTCATGCAAACCACCGACTTTGTGACAACAAAACTGAAAAAAGGAAAACAAATACGAATTTAAATACAATTGAGGCTAAGACTGAGATCAGGTGAAGGGGGGGGGGGGGGGGCAAAGGTTGCCTTGCCACAGATTGGGTGGAAATAAGAGGGGTGCACCGATGCAGTGAGGCACAGATTGGGTAGAAATAAGGGGGAGAGAGGTGCACCGTTGCCTGACCTTCACACGCCCTCAGGCTCTGTCCAATCTGCCCTTGAAACCAGAGGTGTCTCCATCGCACCTGTTCCTGGAAGGGCGCCACTTCCTGGTTCAGAAATCAAGGTTGCCCGTCTCGGGGTGCAACGCTTCGGGCCTGAATCCGAGATAGGCGCTGGATTGCACCTGACTGGCGAGGCGAGAAAGGGAACATGGTGGCCCTTCTCGGAGCTCTGACGGGATTCGCACGCGCATGCGTCCCGTGTGAACCGCTCACCGTTGAAGGCCATGGGGATTTATTCTGCCCAATAGGCATGCCCAGACAGTCGTGCACGTACTGTCGTTGTTTCCTGCTCGTGGAACCTTATATGTAGTTTCTTTCATTAAGTACAATATTGGCCTCAAAGACGAGTCCACTGTTAATTCATCCCTAACAGAGTACATACGAGTCCAATACGGACTACACGTACTCCATAAGAGTTGATTTAACACTTAAAATGTTACTGCGCAGCGAAAGAAATATTACCGAACTCTCACTGGAACTTCAAAATTCTGATCTCAGCATTTTACCGTTATTATTTTTATTTTTTTGTAGTGCTCAGTGTTTGAATAGTTTTCTTTAAGCTTTGGTCTGGCGTAGTGTTCTCTAGGGTGTAATTTATTTCACAGCAGATTGCACGCTCTGCTGTGTGAAACTGGTTCTGGTGGGGGGGGGGGGGGCACTTAAATCCTGCACCACTGCAGCTGTAGTTCTCCTTCAAATTGCACACGCTACAGGTCCCGGGGGGGGGGGGGGGGCCTGTCCACATCTACACAGACAGGGGCAAAAACCCTCCATTATACCTCTCTGCTTCCTCTGGAGATAATTTAGCATGCGCTCACGCCCACAGCAAGCCCAGATACACTCACATTTAAGGCCTTCAGCAGACACTCGTTATCATCCACAGCAATTCACACAGACTGCCTGATTTTTGCACACGGCCCTATATCTGTACAGCTGGATATTTCACTGAGGCACAATTGAGGACCTTGCTCAAGGGTACCATGGCAGTGCCTCACTGTACCCTTTAGTGAAAAGCACTTGATTGCACCTCAGGAATGAGAACTATAACCATGGCACTGCCAGCCTAGCGGCCTGACCGTTGTGCCACCCAAACACAGCCGCTCTTCAGTTTCAGAAGAGAAAGAGTCGGACGAAAGGGTCGCAAAACGCTCCTCTGTGTCTCCACAACCAGTTTAAGGATTCCTGGGCAAAACGCTTCAATCTGAGAGCTTCCGCATATTTTCATGCCTAATATAGGAGGTTCCATACAGAATCCAAAAAGGGTTCCCCTTTGGAGATGAGAACCCAAAGAACCCATTTCATTTTCATCTGAGAATGATCTTTTTTTTTTTTTGGAGAGTGTAAGGGTAAAGACCTGCTGAGAGAAGAATGCCAGGAAAGAACTTTAACATCTCAGCACAACCCTGGAGGCCTTTTTAAAGGCTATGTCCTGACATCTATCTTCCATTAAAAAAACTGTTCATTTGGCTACCAGTTCTAGTCGCATCGTAATTAATTTGGGCGGGACGACTGGATATAAGACAGTCCTTTAAAGCAGTTTGTGCGCATTCTCACACAGCCCTTAACCTTGTCTCAGAATGAGGGTGGCGGTGTAGTATAACGGTTGGGGAACTGGGCTTGTGGATGTAAAGCTTCTGGGTCCTATTCCCAGCTGGGGTACGGCTGGTGCTTGTAATTCTTTACACTCTCAGCAGAAAGGGTTCCAAAAAGCTCCTCCCTCTCCATAGAGGAACCCTGTCTAGTTCAAGGGTTCTTCGCCGGAGCAAAGTGGTTCAATCTGGGAGCTTTCACACTTTTCGCACTTAGAACACAGGGTTCCACAGAGAACTAGAAAGGGTTCCCCTTTGGAAACGAGATAAAGAACCCTTTCAGAACCCTTCCAGATATCCTGCTGCATGAGTGCATGCAAAAATGTTTTCTGTGTAAGTCCCCCTAGATAAATGCACAAGCTAAGTGCCTGAAAAGCAGTATAACTCCATGCACCATGCAGCTTCGCAAAAAGACACAGTATTTATTTTTGTTCCATACGGTGCCACTGTTCGTTTCCCTGATGAAATATAGCCGGTCAAAACCATGCCATCCTTATTAATCACGTAAGCCTGGAAAGTAATTAGATTTGTATGCGACTAATTCTGAACGTAAGCACACAGACTGCATTAGGGTTAATGAATTCTGAGGCAAAGCGTGATTCTGCGATCCAAAGCTTATTTATTAACCTTTATACCAAGCATCCCACTCTGAATTCAAAACATGGATGATATATATGCGTTACTGCTCACTCTACAAAGACAGAGAATATTACATCATCAGGTAATTACATTACTAATGGAATTATACCACACTGTGGTGCATTGCGTACATGGGTGAAATTATCCAATTAGATTTGGGTGATATTCTTTCTTCTTTTTCTTTTTTTTGGTGGGGGGGTGGGTGCTAATTGGCTTAATTGAACTATCAGTGGCCTACTTCATGTCTGGATAATTTAGATTTGCATGAACACAGGGCATTGGCTTCCCAACAGAGTGAAGGCCCTGTTCTACGCAGAATTTGACTTTGGCAAACGGTACTGGTGCTGAACAAGGCAAAATATGCACGATTGTACCATGTTGAGTTGTAAAATGAATCACCATGTTTCTTGCAGTCTGTGGTAAATGCCAGGTCCTATCTGCCTAGACAGACTGAATCAATATGCACAGACAGACTGTGTGACCGTGCATTACACGTTTTATCTGGATTTGTACCATTTCTACCATGATTATATTGCCAGTGGTGCCCATGTGTATACAAGGTTTCACTGCCACCATATTAGCTGATTAGCGGAATACATGTACGCTGGTTTACCCAAAGATTAGACCACAATAAGATGTTTCATGTTGGGGAAAAAGCAACAGTCTTTAGCTGTCATTGGTGAACGTATCATGTAATGTAGCTGAAATATCATTTACCATATGACTGGAGTTATAAAATAGCTGAGATTAGGAGTTGGCATGGAGTTCACAAAAAGATACTGTCCTCCATGCCCACCTCCTGGTGTATATATTGTAGAAAATACTTCATCATATGCTCATCTAGTAAACCTCAGTGTTCGTTTGAAGTGAAAGTTTTAGTAGGTACAACAGTATTGATCGCAGTGATTCTGCGCACTGTCAAAAAAAAACTATTAGATTACTCATTTTAAATTAGATTATATTCGAACATTCTTACGCGATATGACTACCCTGTGTCCTAAAAAGGTGCATCCCGAAAACTGACACATCCGAGACCACGTGAAAATTCGCTCTCCTTTGTCTCAGCTTTGCGCAGTGCTCAGTAGCAAGTACTTCAAAACAGATATACCACAAGGCACCCAGAAAGAGAAAGTAAGACATTGTTTGCATGTTTAGCGTAGCGCATTTGATCCTGTCTTGGGCTACTCCGTCGAAATTTAACAGTTTTAATATAAGACTTAGCCGCATGTTCCAAAGAGCGCGTCAGCGAGATGGGAGTGGACAGCCTACATTGTGAACGGAAAGATGGAGGAGTGGCAGTTGGCACTTGCGACCATAATTCTAAGAATTTCAAGTTTTTGTTTCGATTTATCGACGACATCGACATACATCGTTCTTCGAAGGGTTTTTTTTTTTTTTAATTTAAACAATAAAGTCTAATCTTCAGTTCAAATCGTCGTTGCCGTTTGTCGGCGTGACCAAGCATCACGCGTGCACATCCGCCGTGGCATGCACCGACTACAACAGGTCTCCTTTAAGACAGCTCAGAAAAAGAGGTGTGTCCGCAGCCATGAAGCAGCAAGACAATGATTTCGGGGGGAAAAATCACAGAGATGTAGCAAATAAACTATCGGTTTTACACAAACACCACATATAAACATGTAGGCTAAGTAAGGCGAATAGGTTTCCGATTTCGTGAATTTGCTTTTTTAAAAGATTAGTGGGTCATGATTTTTTTAAATGCAGGTTCATGTCAAGCTAAAGGATTTTCAGTAGCCAGCTGGACACAAAAACGCATATCACGTTGAACTGAACAAGAATTGTCTATTGAAACGATACAGATCCAACATTTTCGCAGTGATCCATCAACGCGGAGCACGCGGAGGGAAATGCCTTAATAGCAACAACCAACTTGTTTCCTCTTTCTTGCACGTAGAACCTCACAACCATATGCCGAAACAATGTGACAGAGAAGCTGACAATTAGTATATCATAGCAACAGCCCCAATACAATTCCTTTTGGTCCCCAATGAGAAACGACATCTCGTGAGAAATAGCCTAAAAAGGGATGCCTTCTTCTACTTCTGGGATATTTCTTAGCCTAAATCTTCAAATGCATCTCCCTCTTCGTTTTCGCAAATGTTCGGTTTGCATAGAAAAACGCAAACATTAACTTAGGCTGCTGGTCTGCTGCATATACGTGACACTTAAACTAGTTAAAATGGAAGCGAAAAAAAGAAACGGTGGCTTCAGAAATGCACATAGGTGTAGCCCACGGCTACAACAAGGAGGAGCTGTTGTAGTTCGCATCAGCACCATTCTACGCGGAAAGCAAAACGGAGAAAATACTCATTTTAACACCATGTTGAACCTAGCCTCTAAGAACCACGCGATTCCATTAAAACACAAAGAAAGCGGGAAAACAGCTTGAAAGCAAGGCCTATCAGGAATAAAACACTATGAGAAGAGACCCCGCAAAGGACGAGTGTGGTGAAACAGTTATCTTGCTATGGAAATACGCTCCGACTCGCACTTGTGTCCCCCAACAAAGACAAGCAAATGGTGGCCGCATTTCTTCTTTCCGTTCTTCCTCGCTGTCTGTGCTCTGGACGCTTCACAATTAGATTGTAGTCGTTCGTAGAATTATGCAAATGTATGCGCATATAAATGTAGACGAAGCTTTGACAAAGAATCAATCATGTCGTACAAAAATACACGCACGAAATAACTTCAATGACACAGAATCGGTCACTGGAAAAGCTTAATCCTAGCAAGCAAGCGAGCTAGCTTGTGAGTTCGAAAGTTAAAAAGCTCTTTAAATTTGAGCAGCATGACTAAAATCATATGCCAGAGTCGAATATCTACCAAAGCTGTTAAATCAGAACGGAAAATTAAGCTTATCAGGTCGCTTTACAGACCGGTCATGTCTGAAAATGAACGGTTCGGATCCTCCCATTTGCGAGCTACTGCCTCGAAACAGCGAATAGAGTTTATGTAGGCTAACATGCAAAAAGAACGGTGTACCATTTTTTATTATACTTATTTATTTTATTGCCAGTTTCAGTCTTGCTTTCGCACAAGGAGTTTAATTGTCAAACAGAAAGCTAACATGATGGGCAGGCCGAGCCTCTCCCACTAAACTGAGGAAAATCGGCTACTAAGGCGTACTGTGGCTATCATGACATGCCTGAATGTTAAATATTTGTTTCTACAATATTACGAAATCGAAACGCCGAACACCTCTCTATCTCGTGACAATGTGTTACGATTTAGTCAAAGATCAAGCGGGATTGATATTCATTTATCATCAACGATCAAAGAAATTAGCGCAATTTACCTGTGAGGCAGACTGTGTTATTGTCTCTTCAACTGCATTCACCCACTGAGGAACCGATCGAGCAGTGCAGTTCGTTTGGTGTCCTGCCGTGAGGAGGGGGCGCTCGAGAACAGGGAAAGAAAAGTGAAAGTGTCAGAAATCCTAACGTCTTATGATTTTTGCCGTTTTGAATACAAAATCCCGTCGCAATAATTAGACAGCGCCCTTCATAAAAATTAATCTAACAACGGGTCGTAGGTTAAACTTGTAATTTTGTCGTAGAGATGACGAAGGGGGATGATGAAGTTTGACAGCATATGACATGTTGTAGGACACGACTTGTAAATTCAAATATATAGCCTAGGCCAACTCATTTATTTTTTTTCATTAACTATACGTGATTTCCATAGATTGTATTCCATTCATAAAACGATTGGATTTCGATACACTAAATCTACATTACATTACATTATATTACATTTATTTGGCAGACGCTCTTATCCCAAGCGACGTACAAAAAGTGCATTTCATGGTCATAGACAACTACTAAACACAGGTTCAATAAGGTACAATACTTATTTTGTACAGCTATCTTTAGCCAAGAACACAGTTTAGTTCACACAGTGAACACTATTCTCCTAACCTCTGCAAAGCCAACTAGGCAGAAGAATAAGGGACAGTATTAGGACAAATACAAATTACCAAAAAGTGCTGGGATGGGGCACCATGTAACAAGTGTCATAAAGGGAGGGGGGGGGGGATTTAGAGTGAACTGTACAGCGTGGCGGTAGTTAGTCTAGGTATAGTCTGAAGAGATGAGTCTTCAGGCCACGGCGGAAGATGGGTAGTGAGGGGGAGGTTCGGAGAGGGACGGGGAGTTCGTTCCACCACTGGGGAGCTAGGCTGGAGAAGCTCTGTGATCCCTTTGGTCGGGTGGGAGGGGTCACAAGGCGCCCTGCTGCCGCAGAGCGGAGTGGTCGAGCAGGCACATAGGATTGAATCATGTCCTGCAAGTAGATGGGGGCTGTCCTGTTGGCTGTAGTGTAGGCAAGGATCAGGGCTTTGAACCGGATCCTGGCAGCGACCGGTAGCCAGTGGAGTGATCGCAGCAGAGGAGTGACGTGGGAGAATTTGGGAAGGTTGTAGATGAGTCGGGCAGCGGCATTCTGAATCATCTGTAGTGGCTGTATGGCACAAGCTGGCAGACTTGCAAGGAGAGAGTTGCAGTAATCAAGGCGAGAGGTCACCGTAGCCTGGACGAGCAGCTGGGTAGAGTGCGTCGTCAGGTATGGTCGAATCCTTCTGATGTTGTGGAGAAGGAATCTGCAGGACCGTGATGTTGCATTGATGTGCTCCTTGAGGTCCAGTTGGTCATCCCCCAAGGACCACCCCCAAGCTCTTGGCAGAGTGAGAGGCACTGGTTCTAAACATTTTTGGTTCTAAACATTTTTAAACAATCAGTAGAACTTGGCTGACCGCATGTTTCTTTGCAAAGAAGAGAGGATGTCAGCGTTATCGCCTTCTCTTGACAGGAGTGTGATTTGTTGATGCTATTTTTGATCCTAAGTGATTTTTGCAATGTAAATATTAATACTTCTGCTGAAATGTAACTTTTAAAAAAAAGTATTGATCTTCTGTGACAGTTATCCGATAGATGTAGTGCACATTAATTAATCGTAAAATCAATAGGATGGCCCAGACAGATGACTAGCCTACCTAGTGCAGCTTTGTGTGTGCAAGTAACTTGGCTATCTAATTCGTTGTTGTTCATAATGTCATATTGTGGCACAGTATAGAGAGATGGAGAGAGAGAGACTAGTAATTTTAGGATATTATGATCGTGATGCTACATGTCATTGTGCAGTACTGGTTTGCAGTGTTCAAACAGGGTTCCCACTCGTCCTGGAAAACCTTGAAAACCTGGAAATGAGTGTGCATCTGATTGTGTCGTCGCTTCTGCCGTCCCCCGCGATTCAGATAAGCGTATCATAACTTAATTTGTTTCTGCTGTTGCTAGTTAGCGAACATAGTTGTGTGTAATTTAGGTAGCCTAATCTTTTTTAAAAACTTGTCTCAACTGTTGCTAGTCAGCAAGCTTAGTTGGGCGTTAGCTGAGAATATCTGTAGTTGACTTGCTGTTGTTAGTTAGTTAAAGGCGTTAGTGAAACTGTGTGTGGGGATTGGTGTTTAACTGCCCCGTATTGTTGAGCTAATTTCGAGGAGCTTCACCTGGTGCTTATCTGCCCTAATGAAGCTAATGCAAGCACGTAATTGTCACCCAGTATTTATAGCTCCAGCAGAGGCTGCCATAGGCAGCCTCGTCATCAGTTTATCATGTTTTTAAACCCCATTCCCTTGTGCGTGCTGCCTCGCCCCAAATGGTCTGTTCACCGCAGGCGTAATTTAACCAACTTGATCTACCCACCCTTATCCACACCTCAGGAATTCACTGTCACAGGTGGATTATGGAACTGCCAGTCAGCCGTCCAGAAAGCTGACTTCATTACTGCCTTTGCCAAGACGAAGTCTCTTGACTTCCTGGCTCTCACGGAAACCTGGATCACTCCCGATAACACCGCCACCCCAGCTGCACTGTCTGCGGGATACTCCTTCCGCACACCCCCAGGGCCTCTGGCCGAGGCGGGGTACCGGTCTACTCATTTCCTTGTCCTGGAAGTTCTGTGTCCTCCCCAGTCCTAACCCTACTTTCTCCTCCTTTGAATTTCACGCGATCACTGTAACTCATCCCTCTACATTTCACGTTATTGTTCTGTACCGCCCTCCAGGTCCACTCGGCTCATTTCTGGACGAGCTGGACACTCTCCTGAGCTCCCTCCCCGAGGATGGCACTCCTGCTATTCTACTGGGAGACTTCAACCTCCCACCAGAAACCTCCCAACTGTCCAGGGTTGCCTCACTCCTCCAGTCTTTCGCCCTATCCCTGTCCTCCTCCCCCCACACACAAGGCTGGTAACCAACTAGACCTTGTATTCACCAGAGGCTGCTCCATTCCCCAACTTACAGTGACTCCCCTCCATGTCTCAGACCACTTCTTTCTTTCTATCTCCCTCTCCTATTCACTCCCCCTCAATTCATCCAATAGCTCACCCACAGTAACTTTCAGGAGAAATCTCCTACTCTGTCACAATCCTCCCTCGTCTCCACTGCTCTGTCTACACTTCCCCTCCTGCATCTTTCTCTAACCTGCCAGTTGACCTTGCCACCTCCACCCTCAACTCCTGCCTCTCTCAGTCCCTCGACTCACTTTGTCTCTTGTCTCCAAACCAGCACGCCCTCACCCCCCTGCCCATGGCTGACTGAGTCACTACGCTCCAGCAGAACATCACTGCGGGCTGCAGAGAGAAAGTGGAGAAAATCCCGATCCTCTGATGACCTGACCGCATACCATACCCTGCTGGCGACTTTTACATCTGCCCTCACGTCTGCAAAAGCCTCTTTTTTCCAATCCAAGATCAGCGCATGTGTCTCTAATCCACGTAAACTATTCTCCACCTTCTCTTCCCTCCTCATTCCTCCTCCACCCCCACCTCCCTCTTCCCTCTCCGCAGATGACTTTCTGGCCGCCTTTGAAGGAAAGGTGGCTACAATCCGGAACTCCTTCACCCATCCAGTGAGCCCCCCAACCCCCCAGGACAACCCCACAGCTACACTGACCTCCTTTGAAATGCTGGAGGACTCTGATGTATTACAACTCATCACCTCTCATCGCGCAACCACCTGTCCACTTGACCCCATCCCATCAAAAGTTCTCCAATCTATCTCCAGCGAGCTCCTTCCCTATCTGTCTTCCATTGTTAATTCCTCTCTCTCCTCTGGTCATGTTCCCTCTGTTTTTAAGACGGCTCGTGTTACCCCACTACTCAAAAACCCACCTTAGACCCCTCCGATGTAACAAATTATCGACCCGTATCCCTTCTACCCTTTCTGTCCAAAACCCTCGAACGAGCAGTTCTTAAACAATTAACCTCTTTCTCCATCAGAACAACCTGCTAGACCCTCACCAGTCTGGCTTCCGATCCGGGCACTCAACAGAGACTGCACTACTAGCTGTGACGGAGGCACTTGCCACTGCAAGAGCCTCACGCCTCTCCTCTGTCCTGATCCTTCTTGACCTGTCTGCAGCTTTTGACACGGTCAACCATAAAATACTCCTCTCCACCTTGGCTGGGATGGGAATTACCGGGACTGCCCTGTCTTGGTTCTCTTCCTATCTTGCAGATAGGACCTACCAGGTCACCTGGAAGGGGTCTGCCTCTGCCTCTCATCCACTTGTCACGGGAGTGCCGCAGGGATCTGTACTGGGTCCTCTGCTGTTCTCCTTATACACCAGATCTCTTGGTTCAGTCATTAATTCACATGGTTTTTCCTATCATTGTTATGCAGACGACGCACTCCACCCAGCTGCTCGTCCAGGCTACGGTGACCTCTCGCCTTGATTACTGCAACTCTCTCCTTGCAAACCTGCCAGCTTGTGCCATACAGCCACTACAGATGATTCAGAATGCCGCTGCCCGACTCATCTACAACCTCCCCAAATTCTCCCACGTCACTCCCCTGCTGCGATCACTTCACTGGCTACCGGTCGCTGCCAGGATCCGATTCAAAGCCCTGACCCTTGCCTACACTGCCGCCAACAGGACAGCCCCTATCTACTTGCAGGACATGACTCAATTCTATGTGCCTGCTCGACCACTCCGCTCTGCGGCAGCAGGGCGTCTTGCAACCCCTCCCACCCGCCCAAAGGGATCACAGAGCTTCTCCACCCTAGCTCCCCAGTGGTGGAACGAACTCCCCGTCCCTCTCCGAACCTCCCCCTCACTATCCATCTTCCGCCGTGGCCTGAAGACTCATCTCTTCAGACTATACCTAGAATAACCACCACCACGCTGTGTATATATATATATATATATATATATATATATAAAAAAAAAAAAAAAAAAAAAAACACACCCTTTTTCCTGTCACTTGTTACATGTTGCCCCATCCCTGCACTTCTTGGTAAATTGTATTTGTCCTAATACTCTAGCTTATTCTTCTGCCTAGTTTGGCTTTGCAGATGTTAGACCAGGATGGTGTTCTTTGTTCTCGGCTAGAAATAGCTTTACAAAATAAGTAATTGTACCTTACTGAACCCGTGTTCAGCAGTTGTCTACGATCATGAAAATGCACTTTTGTACGTCGCTTTGGATAAAAGCGTCTGCTAAATGAATGTAATGTAATGTAAATGTATCGACTAGTTTTCCAGTCATGGAAAACACCTGGAAAATGAGAAAATTTACAAAATGTCCTGGAAATATTTGTGAGGTCCTGGACAATTGCAGGCTAGGCTATAAGTCAAGCTATTAAACAGTATATATTTAGAGCTGAGATTGCATTTTTTTCTGTATTTTTCTCCGCTTTTCTCATTTTTATAAGCTGCTGAGACTACACAGCAGCACATAGTTTTGAATTTTGAATGGTTAGGGTACTTGCACATTGCCCCCCCCCCTCCCTCCCCCACCTCCCCACCCCCCAGTCCACCACCGGCTTTGGGCTACCATTGTCCATGTTTCATGTCTGTAAGTCTAAGTCATGGAAATTGTCCTTGAAAAGTCCTGGAAAATGATTTCCTAAAATGAGTGGGAACCTGTCAAAGTCGTTTGTCTTTCACCGTTGCCATGCAAATGTAGTGATCTCCAGCTCGTGCCATTTCTGGGCTGTCTCCGTGACTGCACGTGCCTTTTTGGTCCTACTTTGTCTGACAGTAGCCTGCATCACTGTTCCGATGCCCCTGGAGCCACGTTGACTGCAGGTCTTTGTTTCGCCGGGTCACTTAATCGCGTAACAATCCGCAGATAGCGGCATCTTATGTCAGGCCCCACTCTCACATTTAATTACCTATCATTACATTACATTACATTACATTACATTGCATTACATTACATTACATTACATTACATTACATTACATTGATTTTGCGGGCACTATAATCCAAAGCGATGTACGATAAGTGCATACCGGAGGTCCCTGGAACAACTACAAGACACAGGTCCGTTAAGGTACAATACTCATTATGTAACAGTTAATCATAGCCGTGAATACATTAAGTCCAGCTCACCCGGTAAACATTACTTTCTGACCAGAGGTGGAAAATCCAGGTTCAGAAAGTAAAAGTCCTCCCCAGTGTTTTGTTCCAACCACCTGGATTTGCTGATTAGCACAATTCTTCAACCAGGAGGTAGAAATAATTAGTAGAATCAGCTGGCTGAGTTCATGGGTGGACGAAATACATGACGGGACTTTTACTTTCTGACCCCTCTGACCTAACCTATGCTAAGTCAAATTAGGAGGCATGACAAGCTACAACATCAAGATAATGATTTTAAAAAAGTACAATATAAGTGCTGGATTGAGGTACATGCAACAAGAAAGTGGCACAGGAGGTAGGTGTGTTGCATGAAAGCATAATAGTTAGTAAGTCCAGGCACAGACTGAAGAGATGAGTCTTCAGACCATGGCAGAATAAGTGGGTATAGATCATGGGTGGATGGAAGAAGCCAGACTGAGGCAGCTATTACTTGGTTTGCCGGATGGATATCCATAGTTTTAAAAGATTCTAGAGCACACCACGTGTTCTTTTGTGTATCTTGATCAGTTGGTGTGAAGAAGTAAATATACTTTAAAAAACTGGTTACCGAAGGGTCCGTAGATGCCATTAGATTTGTTATTGTTTGTATGTTATTGCCGTTGCTTGGTTATTGGTGTTGTATGTGTCCGTTTTCAGCTTTTTGGGTCAGAATTGCAGAATGTTGACTGGCTTGAGGGCAATGGAACTTTGAAACACAAGTATTGCTAATCTGGTTGTTGACCAGAGGGTGGCAGCATTTCACAGTTTTAGAACGTCTGTACTGCATTTGGTATTGCACTTAATGACTTTTAATTCAGAAAAGGATAATGAATGTGTATTGGAAGTGCCGTTTTGTGCTTCGCATCTGATATGCGTCTGTATGTAATGTTTATGTTCAGCAGTGTGCTTTTCCGTTTCTGTGTTTTTGGATATTGTACTGGCAGCCCAACATCAAACTTCATCCCGAAAAGTGTGTCCTACCATAACGTAACATCAGTGGTGCAGAGGTTCACTCAGAACTAGGGCTGCCGCTAGTGGTCATGATGATTCTAGACACAAGGACATGCATACACGCGCGCACACACACACAGTCACACGCATCCACATACACAAATACAGACACACACACACACACACGCTTATCATGAATAAAGCATATTCCGACCAAGCTCTGTCCTTATGTCCTTTGGTCCCATTTCAGGCATCCTCTTCGGGACGTGTTATATAAAAGTTACTGAATAGTATAATCAGCTCTCTTTGGAGTACCTCACTATCTGTGAGTACACGTGATTCTGTTAACATTTCCCACAATACCTAGCGCTGTGTACTACATGTCACTGAACAGTAGAAAAACAGTGGAATGAACTTCTGTCCCCCCCCCCCATTTAAACCAATAATATGTCAATAATACAACTCTGGCACAGGTTGATATTTTCTCTGTGTTGTTCACAAGGATGGGACTCCCTGCATTAAGAGGTTCCAAGAATATACGCGTGACATGTCATGGCGACTGCGCCATGGAGACTGCACCATGGCGACAGCGCCATGGAGACGGCGCCTTGGCGACAGCGCCATGGAGACTGCGCCAGGGTGTAATTGCACCTCGGCTCGCGAAATCTAGGAATCCCGGACGCTCACGCTCTGCAGCGCCGCCTGGTGTATCTAAAACTCCAAAGAGGCGACTGAACTCACATCCTAGTGCACAGGGCTCTGCGGATTCCTCTCGATCACAGCATCACTTTGCAGGCAAGTTTCTGGTACTAAATTAGCGACTTGTGTGTGGCAGAGTGAATTTCTCAGAGGGAAGGCAAGGGCTCTTGGTTAACCATTTTATTTTGTTAGTTCAAAATGAGACACCAATAAATTAGAAAAAAAAGAATACAGCTTCAGGTCGCAGAACTCCCGGAGAGGGACTGCATGGGGACGCAAGGGCATGTTCCACACAACAGCTTGTCGCTTTGCTTCATGGAGAACGGGACGAAGGTGGATGTCGCTGGGTCTTGATAAAAGGGGGTGTTGTAAACTTTAGAGTCAGGGTGGGGGGCAGGGCCAGGGCAGTGGGGGGGGGGGGGGGTGGAGATGCACATTCATCCCAAATCCATGACGCTGAAAGAGAGAGAGGAAGGAATATTTGGTTTTTAACCCAAACACGGGGGATCCTCCGTGATCTTTAACAGGGGGATGATGAAAGACGCACTCACTTGTGTGTTCAGCCGGACATGATGTGCTTGACGAAAGCTGGGAAACAACCAGAAACACGATAACGTTAACAGTGGGGTGTGTGAAGTGAACTAGTGGTCGTTCTGCGGGACATGCAATTTCGCAACACGGACAGTAGAGGGCGACATTTTCCGTATGTTTCATTAATGTGGTCGATTTAATACATTGCGTGAAGAATGAGAAAAGATAAATAAAGAGTGGAATGTAATCTTTAACCCATTCCCTCCCGACGTCCACGGGTACTCCCATCCCTTGTTGCAAATCACAGCACGCCATGTATTCCACAACTTTAAAAAGAACGTAACGTGTGTCATTAATAATGAACACCAGATCCCTGCAACTCATTCAGAATGCTGCAGCTCGTCTGGTTTTCAACCTCCCCAGACACTCCCACGTCACTCCCCTGCTCACTACCCTCCACTGGCTGCCTGTTATAGCTCGCATAAAATTTAAAACATTGGTCCTAGCATACCAGGCAGTCAAGGGATCAGCCCCAGCATACCTCCACAAGATATTCAAACCCTACATGCCAGCCAGATCCCTCCGTTCTGCTACCTCAGGACGCCTGGCACCTCCCCCTCTTCGCACGTGCACTTCCAGAACACGTCTCCTGTCTGTTCTGGCCCCACGATGGTGGAATGACCTCCCCGTGGAGGTCAGAACAGCTGAGACACTGACCCATTTCAAGCGATGACTGAAGACTCACCTCTTCAGGCTGCACCTCTCCCCATCCCTCCCTTCCCCCCTGTAAATGACTAAACTTAGGGTTGTAACTAGGCAGCTGTTTCGTAGGTGACTTAGGTGCATTAACTGTCTTAACTACTGCTTGTATTTTTTCCATAGACTGCGTTGTTGCCGTTCTCGTTGTGTTAGTGTCAATCAGTTTAACCTTCAGGGTCCAAGTTGAACTATGCGGTTGTTCCCTGCACTTGGACCGGTACTTCTCTCTAGGGGTTTCGTCATACTTGTTCCTGGTTATGGTTATACACTTTGTTGTACGTCGCTCTGGATAAGAGCGTCTGCCAAATGCCTATAATGTAATGTAATGTAATGCAGGGGTGTAGCACAAAATTCTGGGCCCTATACATAAGCAGTCTCTGTGGGCCCCCTTCCCCTCTTGATCCATGTCTCTCACGCATCATTCCAGGCTTTTCGAGGGCCCTCCCCCCATTCGGGCCCTGGGTAGTCAGTCCCACTTTTCCCCCCCACTACGGCACCCCTGATGAAGAGGCCGGTACATTAGTTAATACATTGACCGAATTAATAATAAAGAGGTGGGGGTTAGATCGGTAAACTTGCGAAATGTTCCTCACCTTCATAGTTGATGAAGCCGTTGCTGTCTTCTTGTCCCACGAATAGCTGCTCCACTTCTTTCTCCCCCATTTTCTCTCCTGCGGGGGAAGCAGATAACCATGTCGTAACCCTGAATCACAGGCACACACATGCTCTGGAATACCATTACATCACATTACATTACATTACAGGCATTTAGCAGACACTCTTATCCAGAGCGACTTAAGCCGCGTTTCCACCAAAATTACCCGGAACTTTCAGTCCCAGGAACTACTTTACCAGGAACTAAAAGGTTCCTTCAGCCAATGGTTGTCTGCGTTTCCACCGGGGTCTAAAGTACCGCGAAGATTAGGCAAATTAGCCCACTGACCTTGTCGTCGTCCATCTGTCATATGATTTCTTCTGTAACCCCATACTACCACCGAAGTAGCCTACATTATTTTCTAATAACCGGGACAGCCCGGAGGGGTTTATTCCACTTATATACAACGGGTTACCAACAATGACTATATATGGTTACTTTTGTATTTATTGATTTTCATATATCCTCTCAAACACATTCATTAACAGCAGAAAACATGCACATGTTGTAAACAATTTGCTGTTTTATTACTTTCTCGTTGTCAATTCCATATAGGCTAATCGCAAAATGACAAGAATAGAACGAAAACTTTCACTTGCGTGAAAATGTAAATTAGTAGTGGTACAGCCACCGTTTGCTTTCCTTCGAAGTTACTGCTAGCCGAGCAGCGAAGTGTGCCCTCCAGATGCGAACCATGCACCATAAACGAGTCCATAGTCTTCCTGGTCTTTTCGTGGAATTGAAAAATGGCAGTAAAATTGAGTAAAATTACGGCAGTCTGAAAAAGCTAAAGCGAAGATTACTAGAATTAACCTGTTATTTTACCCGGATAAAAAGTGCGGAAGGTGATTTCCAGTTTGCTTGTACTGTATCACCAATGTTAATTATGCAGAACTACCGCATACCTCACATAACTGTATCAAACGTTTTGAGTCAATTACAACGGGCTAACAAAGAAAATCCGGAAGAAAATATTCAGCAACCGAATTAATCCGTTTGAATGTTTTGGTAGCCTACGTAATATGCTGTCCCAGCACGAATGCTTAGCATTTTATAAAACGAATACTAAAGCAAGAAAAAAACAGAAGAGCACACGTTATAATTCCAAGACGTTGACAGGTTATAACCAAAAGTAGGCTACTGCGCCGCATAACATACAAGTTTGATTTGAAGTTATTATGAAAATAAATTGGTTTGCCGCTGCATATTTTCAAACATGGCGGGTAATGGCGGAAAATAAATACAACACAAATGCTACGAGTACTCGACCAATCAGAAATGTTCAGCGCTGCAAGCTCCACCCAAAAGGTTCCTGTACTTTCGGAAAGTACTACCCCCCGAGCAGGAACGTTTTGGGGGTAAAACAAAGCCCCCAGAACTAAATTTAGACCCTAGTTCCTGCGGTGGAAACGCACCGAGTTCCTCAAAAGGTTCCTAGTTCCGGGGTATAGTTCCTGCGGTGGAAACGCGGCTTATGACAGCTATTTACACAGCGTTTGCATTACATCCATTTATTCAGCTGGATATGTACTGAAGCAGTGCAGGTCAGGTACCTTGCTCAAGGGCACAGCGGCGGTGTTCTACCCGGAAATTGAACCTGCAACCTTCAGGTTACAAGATCAGTTCCTTACCAATTATACTACATTGCCGCCCCATATACCACCTTAAATGTGCTGCGTGGAGAATCCATCCACAAATAAAGACGGGAAAATGTTTTTAATGAGTCTTCCGTAGGCATGACAACCTCTCTCCAAATGTTTTCACCATTATAATGAGTTTTTTTTTTCTTTTTTTTGGGCGTGAACGCATTTGAAGCAAAGTGGTCGCGTCATTGGCAGAAGTTGCTTAAATTTTATCCTTGTCTGTAAAATTTCCTGGATGTTTCGTAATCGTGGGGTTGCTGAGCAACAACCGGTTGAGGAAAACATGGAGCCGTGGCGTTGGGCCGTCCAACCATAAACTGTAAAACCCTTCAGGAATTAATTTATTTTCCAGACGTTTTAATGGAGGGACCTTTGTGTGCTAATGGTAAATGGACTGCATTTATATAGCGCTTTTATCCAAAGCACTTTACAATTGATGCCTCTCATTCGCCAGAGCAATTAGGGGTTAGGTGTCTTGCTCAGGGACACTTCGACATGCCCAGGGCGGGGGATCGAACCGGCAACCCTCTGACTGCCAGACAACCGCTCTTACCTCCTGAGCTATGTGGCCCCTATAAGCCCACCTTCGTGTACTAAGTCAGTGAAGCCAGTTTTGTATGCGCAAACTTTATAGAAGCTCGAGGTTTTTGCGTTGGGGGGGTGGGGGGGGGGGGGGGGGCGGGCTCACCCAGGGTGCTGAGCACGTGGCGCAGCTCCGCCCCCATGACGGTGCCGTTGCCCTCCTTGTCGAAGACGCGGAGGCCCTCCACGAAGTCCTCCATGGTGCCCTGGTCCTTGGACTTGGAGATGTGCTGGAGCATGGGCAGGAAGGTCTCGAAGTCGATCAGTTTGGTGTTCATATCTGCGCCGGGGGGGCGGGGAGCGAGAGGTCAGATGAAGGGGGGGGGGGGAGTGCATCTTCAACGTGCAAGCAAACCGTAGCATTTGAGCCAAAGTGCAGAAACTGCTGGAGGGGACCTCACAATGGTGGCTGAGTATGAACACACAGACTTAGTTTTATTGCTATTAAAAGAGCGGCTATGAGAGCCTTAACATTACATTACAGGCATTACGCAGATTTACACAGGCTTTTTACAATCCTTTTACATAGCACTTCCACTGCATCCGGATATATACTGAAGCAGTGCAGGTTAAGTACCTTGCTCAAGGGTGCAACAGCAGTGTCCTACTCGGGAACTGAACCTGTGACTTTTAGGTTACAAGCCCAGTTCCCAAACTATCATACTAGCAGGTGTGTAGAAAGCATGAGATCAGCTCTCTCTGCTCTGGGAAGGCTGGCCCTCTCCCTCCATAGCTCATAGTCCAGTCAGGGTTCAGTAGAGGACCTTGTTAATCGGGCGCTACCCACCCTCAGGTTTGGGTTTTCCTAGAACCCTCATGACCTCAGCGTTGGTGGGGTTCTGACCCAGGGCCCGGATGACGTCCCCGCACTGGGCGTAGGTGATCTTCATCTCGCCCGCGGGAGTCTGGTCGAACAGCATGAAGGCCTCCTTAAACTCTGTGAGGACGGAAGGCAGGGCAGACGTGAGCACTGAAGGACTGACTGTAGGGCGGCCATTTTGAGTGCAGACGTGAGCACTGGTTGACTGACTGTAGGGCGGCCATTTTGTAATATACACTTTTTACAGAGACACTGTCCTGGATTCAATCAACACTGGCCCATAACTTCGGCTAATTAACAGCGAAACGGATCTGAGTCGATCTGAGTTTTCAAAGAAAAGGTGTAATGATTGCGTTTCATTGTCAAAGTCAAAGTCAAGGCCAGATATTGATTGAATACAGGCCACTGTCATAAAGACACTTTACAAGGGAAGGCTATTAAATATACTGCATACCTGTAATATATTTACAGTATATATATATAAAATCTTATCATATTTGATTTCTGTTCTAAATGGTTATTGATAAAACAATGAAATCCAATGCTGTTATAGCCCATTTTATTTCTCCGTTCATCATTTGCTGTTAGAACACATACAGTATGAAACATAATGACCGTTAACTATGTGATGTGATTTGTGAGCTTGTTGTCTTACCTTCAATCTGGTCTGATGAGAACTCAATCTGTAATAAAAATGGAACATCATTTAAAATCTGAAATCAATAATCAGTGGAATTCTGTTATGCAAGCAAATAAAGTAAGCAGGGAAGTTACATTTCTTCACACGAAATCTCATTAGTTGCATACAGTATATCCAGAAAATTTGTGTGTGTGTGTGTTTGGGGGTGGGGTTGTGGAGGTGTATCTGTGTGATTTAAAAGAACACCTCTTTACCAATCAGGGATCTTTCTAGTGCACGAGGTGTCAAACTCCAGTCCTGGAGGGTCACAATGTCTGCAGGTATTTTGTGGTTTCCTCAAATGAAACCTCTTGACATAGAAATGTCTGACGGAAGTTTCTTTTGCTTCTGATAGCGTTCACATGTTGTAGAACAGCTACAGTGTACATTACATCACATCGCCAACGGCCTGCTTCTGAGAGATAACAAAATGAAGTCTCAGTAGCACACAAAGAGTTGTGGAATAGCTACACAGCTTATTTTTTAGGGCCTTTAAAGGAGAGGGATGTTTTCAAGTTGAGTTTTCAAGTTCAGATGAAGAGGGGGGGCTCCTATAACCTCCCCCCCCCCCCCCAACAAAAAAAAAGAGGCCCTAAAATAACAGTCCCCAGTGTTTTGCGGGGAATTCGGTTGTAACCGTATCTGTTCCCTACTGCCCCCGGTGGACGAAATCGAAGCTAATTTGGGAATAATTGGAATGCGAAGCGTCAGTTAAGCGGATTGGTTCAGCGCTGGCTGGCGGGAGCAGCCAATCAGCAGAGGCCAGGGCCGCACACCTGTCTGCAGACTGCAGGCCCTCTGCCGGTTTGGGGCTTCCAAACCCCCTTACACTGCAAACCTGTCACCCTCTTACTCTCTGGGGTGCTATCCTTCACTCGATGATGAGCCAAAATTGATTTTGTGGTGCTATCTTTGTATGTATGTTATTTCCGCGTCCCATTACTTTTAAATGGAGGCCACTATAATACCAGTACCGAGAGCCACTAGGCTTGTAGTACTTTACTTTTAACACAAGCACCGCCGCAGTGTGTAGCCGTAGATATGGCATGGACACGATGGGCCAAACCTGACATAAAGCAACTTGATACTTATTTTCTAAAACTGATTTTTCAGCCTCTTGAGGAGGCTCACCACAGTGTTCTTGAGTCACGGTTCCCCAAACACCAGTCTATGGACCAGCGCCGGTCCCTTGCAGTTACCGTTAGTCATAATTAAATGCATGACGTTGTTGACCATACAATGTGTGATGGTCTTTGAGACTTGGAATTACCGGTCCACAGGCTGGGAGTTTGTGAAACCACTGTCCTAAAGGTTACTGGTTTTGTGTTGTCCACACATGTCTGAGATGCTGCAATCTGAAACAATTTAGGAAACATTGGGTCACATCGCTTTGGAATACAGCTAGTTTAATTTGTGTGAGCTAAGATAGCCAATATTGTTTCATGTAATTTTGATATCAGTACTTTTAATGGCAGGCCTAGATTTGAATGAACGACTTACAGAAAGGGCTTTGTATGTGTGAGTAACTGGGCATTTTTGTATGTTGAAAACATGTTTTTCATTAGATGTAATATACCCTGAGCCTCTTCTACCTCACAAGACGTTGGTGTAGTGCTGTGTATATTAAAGCAAACAGTGCTTCTGTGTGTTTGCGCTGATGTGTGTGTGTGTGTGTGTGTGTGTGTGTGTGTGTGTGTGCCGATAACCCCATGCTTGCCATGTACAAAGGATACCACAGAGAAACTCCAGATCACTAGTTATGAACTAAGAGAGGTCATTACAGATCACCGGCTACAGCAGGCCCAGAGAGAGGTCATTACAGATCTCTGGCTACAGCAAGCCCAGAGAGAAAGCCCAGAGAGATCATTACAGATCACCAGCTACAGCAAGCCCAGAGAGAGGTCATTACAGTCACTGCCTCAGCAGCCAGGATGGTCATTACAGATCCTGCTACAGAGCCAGAGTCATTACAGTCATGCTACAGCAAGCCTAGAGAGAGGTCATTCGACTCTGACTACAGCAGGCCCAAGAGAGGTCTTACAGATCTCTGCTACAGCAAGCCAGAGAGGTCATTACGTTCACTGCCTACAGCAAGCCAGAGAGAGGTCATTACAGATCTCTGACTACGCAGCCCAGAGAGAGGTCATCAGACTCTGGCACAGCAAGCCAGAGAGGTCATTACAGATCACCACTACGCAAGCCCAGAGAGAGGTCATTACAGATCACCAGCTACAGCAAGCCCAGAGAGAGGTCATTACAGATCACCAGCTACAGCAAGCCCAGAGAGAGGTCATTACAGATCACCAGCTACAGCAAGCCCAGAGAGAGGTCATTACAGATCACCAGCTACAGCAAGCCCAGAGAGAGGATTACAGATCACCAGCTACAGCAAGCCAGAGAGGTCATTACAGATCTCTGGCACGCAAGCCAGAGAGGGTCATTACAGATCACTGCTACAGCAAGCTAGAGAGAGTCATTACAGATCACCAGCTACAGCAAGCCCAGAGAGAGGTCATTACAGATCACTGGCTACAGCAAGCCCAGAGAGAGGTCATTACAGATCTCTGGCTACAGCAAGCCCAGAGAGAGGTCATTACAGATCACTGCCTACAGCAAGCCTAGAGAGAGGTCATTACAGATCACTGCCTACAGCAAGCCCAGAGAGAGGTCATTACAGATCTCTGCCTACAGCAGGCCCAGAGAGAGGTCATTACAGATCACTGCCTACAGCAAGCCCAGAGAGAAAGCCCAGAGAGAGGTCATTACAGATCACTGCCTACAGCAAGCCCAGAGAGAGGTCATTACAGATCACTGCCCACGGTCCATGGTGGGGTGTCCGGCCACAGCGAGTGCACGGGACGGTCACTCACGGTCACGCTTTTGAGGTCGATCTCCGGCTCCTTGGGCACCTCAGGCTCTGGGGCGGGGGCCGGCTTGGGCGGCTCCTTCTTGGGCTCGGGCTTTTTGGGGGCCATCTCGCAGGCGAAGGGGAGCGTCCGATTTTAAGGGGGGGGCGACGGAACGGAGATGGAGCTGGAGGAAGGTGACAGAGGGCCGAAGCCACTCTCCTGCCGTTATATACCCCCGCTCCAGCTCCCAGTCCTGGGGAGACGCTTCGGGGGGGTGGGGTGGGGGGGGGGGGGGGGGGGGGGTTGCCTGTCCCAAAGCAACAGGCACCACTTACTATAAAAGGAGAGAAAGCTGAACCCCAATGCACTTTTCAGACAGACCCCCATCATGGTCAAACCCTGCTCATCACTTCTCCTTCTGGCTAGCTATGTTTCTCCCAAAGGGTATGTTGGGGGGGTGGGGGGGGGCAGGTGGTGTTTGGGGTGGTGGAGAGGAGTGGGACATGAAAATCATTTACTCTTCCCTCATTGGTGGAAGGTACGAATGAGGAACTGAAGGGCAGCTGTTGACAGATAAAGGTATGCTCTAATTGGGAAGTCCAGACGATACACAAGGGGACAGGAAGCTGAAGGAGTGGGGTGTGGTAGGGGGATCTTTTTATAGGCCCTTCTGAGGAGCCTTACCCACCCCACCCCTACCCCACTCCCGATAATTCATTCCTTTTAAGAACCAGCATCCGCGTCCAGCCTGTCCTTACTTAGCTGGCCATGTCCCTCTGGACCTGCTTGGAATAGTTAGACGTAGGCCATACATCGGTAATATAGCTTCACCAGAGTTTAGCTAAAAGGCCACACATCAGTAATATAGCTCAACAGAGCTATGCTACAAGTCCACACATCAGTAATATAGCTCAACAGAGCTATGCTACAAGTCCACACATCAGTAATATAGCTCAACAGAGCTATGCTACAAGTCCACACATCAGTAATATAGCTTCAACAGAGCTATGCTAAAAGGCCACACATCAGTAATATAGCTCACAGAGTTGCTAAAGTCCACACATCAGTATATAGCTTCACAGAGTTTAGCTACAAGTCCACACTCAGTAATATGCTTCAACAGAGCTAGCTACAGTCACACATCAGTTATAGCTAGCAGAGCTAGCTACAGTCACATCGAAAATAGTCAAGAGCTTGCTACAAGCCACACATCATATTATGCTCAACGGCTTGCAAATCAACTCATATATAGCTCAACAGAGCTATGCTACAAGTCCAATCAGTAATAGCTCACAGAGCTAGCTAATTCGACCATTCAGAATTGGCGTTAAGAGGGTATGCTGACATCCCACTCAGTAATATGCTTCAACAGAGCTATGCTACAAGTCCACACATCAATATGCTCACAGGCTATGCTACAAGTCCACACATCAGTAATATAGCTCAACAGAGCTATGCTACAAGTCCACACATCAGTAATATAGCTCAACAGAGCTATGCTACAAGTCCACACATCAGTAATATAGCTTCACCGGAGTTTAGCTAAAAGCCCACACATCAGTAATATAACTTCACCAGAGTTTAGCTAAAAGTTTGTACATTAGCAGTATATCTTCACAAGAACTTCGCTAAAACTTCATACAGTACATCAGTCTCAGGTGCTGAGGAGGAAGCAGTGTATGAGATGAGGAAGACTTGTAAAGCGCTTGCACAATATTTATGCTCCTGAAACAACCTTTGATCCAGACACTGCTCTAGCCATTCTGCTGCCCTAGGTGAGATTTCGGACCATTGATGTGGGGGGGCGGGGGGGGGTTATTCTTTGACATCCCCCCAAACTGGTGGCGACCTTGGTGATGGCCTTCATCACCCTTGGTGACCGCCCTCTGTAGCCTAAGTCTTCTGACAAAGATATACTTGTAATGAATTCAGTGTCATCATACGTGTAACTGAATGTTTTGCACCATTACTTGTGTGCTTTAACTGAAACTGAAACCTACATTTTTAACTAAATATTAATGGTGAAAATTTTTTTAAATTGCTGTTTTATTGGGTGACCAGTATATTGGATATACAAAGAACCTATGGTTATTTGAATAATACAGAAGTAATTTCAGTATAATGTTAATGTTGCACATGCCCTTGGTGGCATTGTGAGAGTATGTGAGAAATGCTAGATGTGAGGGATGGCTAAATTAATAAAAAATGCCCTTTTGAAGAGTAGGTTTTTTGGAATGTGTTCTAAGGCAGTGTTCTGGAACTCTCGTTGCTTTCAGTCACCAGCAGTGATTGTGACATCATCATTAGAATGCGCAGTTAAGAGCATTGTAATCGCATGTTTGTGATGTCACGCCTTACATGGTTAAAGGGTTAAAAGGTTGTGCGCTGCTCGGCTGCGTGTTGCTGAAGGTTAAAAGGCGAGGGCCTTTAAGGACAACTGCTGGCTTTCCGATGCTTTTTTAACCCTAGTCTCCGGCCCTTCATCACTTAGATGCCCTGGGGGAGAGGCCACATGCCCTTTGGAGGAGTGGTGAAGACAGTTTAACCACCTGCTCCCCCCCCCCCCTCCGCCAAAATGATGAATGAATCATTGCATTTATATAGCACTTTTCCGAATGCTCAAAGTTCATAGACTTGATGTTTTCGATTCTTTCGATGCTCGAAACTAGTTTTCCCTGAAAAGAAGTTTACACAACTGTTTAAAACTGACTCAAGTGATGCCATGTTGATTGGTGTAGGCTCTCTTCCTTCTTGGCCTGGCTGTTCCCTGTGCACACTGGGAAATGTAGTCTTCCCCCCTTCAACCTACAGCCTACAGAAAGTCTGTGTTCTATCAAATCAAATCAAATAGATTTCATTTGCATAGCGCTTTTTACAGAAAGCTGTAACAAAGACACTTTGCAGAATAATAGAAAAAGAGCAAAAACCCAGCCTGAATCACAAGCACATGAGGTAAAAAAAAAACTTGCCAGTGGGGAAAAAAATTGTCAACAGGTGGCGGAGAAAACTCCCCAATGGGAAGAAATCTCATGAGGGACTCAGCTATAAATCAAACATTTTCTGTAGGTTTGTTCCTCTTCCTCAATTTTTTTTATCAAAATAATTTTGTTTCTTTAGAATTTAGGTAATGCACAGTCATTACCACTAGAGGCCGCCATAGTCCGCTTCATGACGCAATTTCAGCCTCTGGTTTCAATTTAACCAAAAAAAAAAAAAAAAAAAACTCTGCCACATTACCTGACAGCAGATGGTATTGGCGTCTGTAGCGGCAGTTAAAGTTGGTCCAAGGAGCAGAGACCTGTCAAAGGTTACTGTTGCCGAGGCGTTTCAGCTGCTAGCAAACGTTTTCAAAGTGAAATAGCCACTTACGTCCAACACGATGTGTTTTCTGGTACCACTAATTGTTTCCAGGTTTTCACACATAGGCCTACTAACTCAGTGTTTGGCAAGTAATTGGAACAGAAATAATGACAAATTGTACACTTTTTTGATAATCTTAAAAAAGGACCCAGTATAGCTCATATTTCCTCATCAGTCATTTGAAAATACATATACATTTTTTAATTTACATCTATGCATAACCCCAGAAATGTTGGATAAGTGAGTTTGCAGGGCTGTTTTTATTCTCATAAAATTATTTCATAGAAATTATAGAAAGGTGAAATTAAGTGACTAGCCTTTCTTCTCCCATGCGTGAGAGTGAGCACATGCGTGAGAAAGGCACAGGTGGGAAGGGGAGCATTAAGAATGGCTAAAACCTTTTAAGCTGTGACATCACAAATATGTGATCGGAATGTTCTTGATTGAACATTCTAACGCTGATGATGTAACAATCACTGCTGGCGATAGAAAGCCGTGGAGTTCTAGAACACTGGCTTAGAATTTCTTTTGGGGGGGAAAAAAAAACCTACTCTTCAAAGAGGGTTGGTCCTCTCGTCCAGTCCACTGTGGATGATCTGATTAGGAGCAGGCTGAGGCAATGGCTGTGTGGGTGAGAGGGCCGGGCTGGGGCGGGTGTTCATGTGGAGGCTGCTCGTCCAGGGCGAAGGTCAAACTCTGTGATTAACAGAGACTGGGTGAGTTGGGTGACGTGCATTTTAGGTGAGAGGGAAAGGAACTTTAAACTTCTCTGGAGAATAGGGTAGCGTAGGATTAAGCATGGGCATTTTGGGAAGGGGGGGGGGGGGGTAAGTTGGCATGTGCTCTCATACCCCTATCACCATGCAGTTATCTTTCTTAACCCCCATTCTATGGTTTTTCACAGATACCCTGGCGCAGTGAAAGCAAGTGGGAATTGTGTGTGTGTGTGTGTGTGTGTACGTGTGTGCAAGTGCATGTGCGTGCATGTGTGTGTGAGAGCGAGAGAGAGAGAGTGAGAGAGAGAGTGATGGCTGGCTGGCTGGCATAATTGTGTTACAGTCTGGCATTGCCTACGTGCAAGAAGATCTGGACTCCTTGGGAGTCTGGGTATTTAGGAAAAGCTGGCACAGTACTTTTGCCACACACACACACACACACACACACACACAAAGCCCCAACAATGGCCTGCTTCATGAGGTGCCCACTGATGCCATGGCAACCTCCATGTCCCCAGCTAGACGGGAGCAGGGCTGTGCCAAAAAAATGCCATGGTTACTTTTTTTAAAACCACGTTGCCCAGAAACCTTTGAAACTTAATAAGTGAAACCAGTGGGCAGAGGAAAATGGGGAAAGAGAGAGAGAGAGAGAGAGAGAGAGAGAGAGGGAAGAGAGAGATTGAAAGAGGGGGGGAAAGAGAGAACATTGGAGATCCTTGAAATATGAATGTTTCCAGTTTATCAGGCCCATATTAAGCACGTTACGCAACAGAAATTTACCGAGCAGTTTCTTGTCTTATTGGCTGGGGGGTGGGGGGGGGGCTGCTTTGTCTGAATGTGTTTATGGTCAGTAAATGGGGCTGTTTTGGGACTGGAGAGGTTTGGTCCAGAAACGCACGAAACTTGGAGGAAACTCTCGGTTTTTTTTGTCCCCTGATTACTGAAGGGGGTGCTGGAGTGTGGGTTTTCCCTCATTAATAAGCCTGCCATTTTGTTCCAATATCTGCCGTCTTTCCCGACCAGGGAATGCATGTCAGTCCAGTGTGCGGGGTGTGCCAGCTCAGTCTCGCCTCAGCATTAATTACCCCGCGTACGCCTGCTGAATACCGACTACCCCACTGTGAAGTGACCACCACTGAGACGTTTTTACATTTATAATTGTGTGTGTGTGTGTGTGTGTGTGTGTATTTGTCTGTGTGTGTGTGTGTGATTGTGTGCATGTGTGTGTGTATTTGTCTGTGTGTGTGTGTGCTTGTGTGCATGTGTGTTTATTTGTGTGTGTGCTCGTGCATGTGTGTGTATGCTTGTATGTTTGTGTATGCTTGTGTGTGTGTATGCTTGTGTATTTGTCCTTGTATTTGTGTGTGTGTGTGCAAGCATGTGTATTTGTGTGTGTGTGTTTGTACACTGGTGTGGGTTGTTGGGCTGTTTGTATGAGGGAAATGGCAGATTCGGTGGTGATGGTTTGTGGGGACGTTTATATGAGGGAAATGGCAGAGTCGGTGGTGATGGTTTGTGGGGACGTTTATTTGAGGGAAATGGCAGTCAGTGGTGATGGTTTGTGGGGACGTTTATATGAGGGAAATGGCAGTCAGTGGTGATGGTTTGTGGGGACGTTAATATGAGGTAAATGGCAGATTCGGTGGTGATGGTTTGTGGGGACGTTTATATGAAGGACATGGCAGATTCGGTGGTGATGGTTTGTGGGGACGTTTATTTGAGGGAAATGGCAGTCAGTGGTGATGGTTTGTGGGGACGTTTATATGAGGGAAATGGCAGAGTCAGTGGTGATGGTTTGTGGGGACGTTTATATGAGGGAAATGGCAGAGTCGGTGGTGATGGTTTGTGGGGACGTTTATTTGAGGGAAATGGCAGTCAGTGGTGATGGTTTGTGGGGACGTTTATATGAGGTAAATGGCAGATTCGGTGGTGATGGTTTGTGGGGACGTTTATATGAAGGACATGGCAGATTCGGTGGTAATGGTTTGTGGGGACGTTTATATGAGGGAAATGGCAGTCGGTGGTGATGGTTTGAGGACTTTGGGGTGATTTACATATTTCCTCCAGACAGCACACTGGCTCACGGCTGCTGAGGCGGGGCCAGACTGGAGCCAGGTCCCGAATGGGGGGGGGGGGGCGCACAAAAGGGGCGCACCGTCTACTGCTTTTCTAATTAGGGGACGGGCGCCAGGCTCGGCTCCCATCACAGTCCCGCACACTCGCCCCAAACCCGAGGCTGTGATCGTCCCGCAGCCAGGACCTCAAACCCCCCCATCCCCCGCATGTTAGCTTTGCTCACACACACACACATGCACACACACCCTAACCCCACCCACTCACACACAGACACTCACTTACACACACTCGCACTCTCTCTCTCACACGCACCCTATCTCTAACCCACTCACACATATACACTCACTTTCTCACACACACACACTCACACACTCACACTCTCTCTCTCTCTCTCTCACACACACACCCTATCTCTAACCCACCCACCCACTCACACACGGAGACACATACAAATGTACAAATTTACAAAGGCGTCCTCAGGCGCACACACATACACACATGCACTCAAAGCATGCGCAAACACATCTAAGATGTCTGCCTCACACGCATATAGATGATATCATGTACACACAAATGCACAAAGATGATCTTGGCCTTGGACCGCTTTGACTGAAGCATCTGCTGTGTGTCTGATTGAAAAAAGATGCTTTCAAGGGGTCAACGGGGACAGGGATGGGAGGGTTTCGGGGTTTCTGCGGTGTCTGGTTGTCTCGCTCTGTTTCTCTTGATTGATGAAAGGTGCTGCAGTGGTAAAGGTTTTTGGAAAAAAGTATTTGCCAAAGGATCTGGAATATTGCGGAATATTCTCCCTTCCCCCACCCCCGCCCCCGTTCTCGTTCTCCCACTCTCCCCTTACCTCCAGTTCCAATATTCCGTCTCACTCCCTGAAACGTGGCCATTTTTTTTTTGTCTTTTTCTCCACGGTTAGCTTCCAAAGCTCTTCTCTGTGCTCTGCCACTGAAGAGGTGTAACTGATGTTCCAGTGCGTATATACCCCTATAGCAGCTCGAATATCTACAGTTTTGGCAAAGGGCAAACTGACTGAACTATGGTCCATGTCGCCGCCAGGGAGATGCTTGTTGTTTCTCATGTTTGGAGGGCAAAAACTGCCTGAACGAGGTCCAGTCGATCGTGACTGCTGTACCCGAGAGAGTACTTATGCATTGTTCAGTATTATCAGTGTTTGATACAGAGGCAACCTGTAACTCTGTTCTTAGCAGAAAGACAGTTATTTTTTTAAGTGTTTGAATCAGAGACACCTGCTGTTTCTTCCTGTTCGAGTCTTACGGTATGTGTATCGCGTGTTCTGTTGGTTAGAGACGGTGCGTCTCTCTTGTTTCTCGTAAGAGGGTCGCAGTTTTTTTCCGTGTCGGAGTTCTGTCTGATCCCGACTGCCGCTCCGTCTCCGTCTTTGTTTCGCGGCTGAAGTTTCAGGCTGCAGGCCAGCTCAAAAGCCGTGCGAAGCCCCCACGGCAGTTTTAAAATGGATGATCGTTCTACAAAAAGGAGAAGAAAAAAAAAACGTCTAATTCCGAGACCTCGCAGCGCTGTTGATGTTCCGACTCCTCAGACGAAAGGGGAACACGGGGTCAAATCAGAGTGAGATTTCCATTCTGTTAATCTGACTTCCTCAACCCGTTCCCAGCATGCGCTTCACACCGGGGAAGCTGCTGCCCAGTGTCCTGGAGTTTCAGACACGGAAGGGCACTTCCCTCCTTTAAGAATTAGATCTGAATTGTGAAGAAAAAAAACATTTATTTTCTTTCCTTTTTTTTTTGGCAATTCAAGAGATTTGGATTGCAGGACTGAGGGGATACTTTGGAGGAAAATGCATTACACATCAGTAACTGTGGGATCTCTCTCTCTCTCACCCCACAGTTGTGGTTTTACAAAAAACAGAAATCTGTCTTAAGTGTTTTAGTCTTGTAATGATACACAAAATATTTTTTTCTCTCTCTTTCAAATAGAAAATATTTGTTTGTTTTAAGTTACATTTTGCTTGTCAAGGGATATTATCTTACCCCATTGGCAAATCTTGACATGATCCAAACTGACTCACCTAATTGGCAATCTTTTTGTCTTTTTTTTAGCAAAAACACAATGCAAATAAAATCTAAATAGGACAAAAATACTTATTTTTTGGTTTTTGCAGTTTATAAGTTATTGGAAATAATAGTGGTACTACTGTTAGTGCCAACAATTGTAACATTTCATCATTATTATTAATAACACTGTTGGCCTTGGGGGGGGGGGGCACAAACTCGAATTTAGCAGTCTCATCACAAATTTAGGTTTCGCTAAATAAGATGAAAAAAAAGCACAAACGAATTCAAAAAGTTTTACTAATTTAATCAAGATTTGCAAATGGGGTAAGAAAATTAAACTTAAGGAAATATTAACTTAAAACAAGCTAATATTTTCTTTTGAGAATAACAATTTTTATAAAAGAATAAAAAGCTTTTAAGTCTCATTACATAACTAAAACACTTAAGACACTTTTTTCTTTTTTTATTTCTTGCAGTGTGGAACACTGATCATCGCAGATGCGCAGGTAATGTTAGAGACGTAACAAAGCAGCACAAAGATCCTCCACTACGAATTAACTTTTTAGTCGCTGCTCGTTCCCTTACATCTATCCATGGCCACAGGGGAAACCCTTTTTTTGTCGTTGTGACAGGGGTTCGATCTGGCTGCCGCTTTGGGATGGGGCTCGCAGCCTGACCTCACGTCTGGGTGAAAAGGTGAGGATTAAATCAGGGGGAAACCTCTGCTTCTGCCATTCGAAGCCAACGCAGCACCAGTGCAGCCGTTAAAAAAATGTGTTGTGATCACGAAATGAGAAGTAAGGTTAAGTTCTAAAGCCAAAATCGTATCACAGGGAAGTAGCTTTTATCTGGAGAAATCTGAGGTTGTGTCTGTAGGATTTGCATGTGAGCTAGAGGGCGGGTTTGTGACTTTGGGGACACAACAAAATCCCTGATGGTCCAGGTTTGGTGGAAAGGTGTGGTGAGGAATCCGTTGAACCAACTCTTGGCTCCCAGTGGATCCCAATCCCTCCCTTCACATCCCAGTCTTTCCCTCTGGATCCTAATCCTTTGTGTAGGTCTCAGTTTCTTGCTGTTTTTAACCAACTTTCTCACTTTTCCTCTGTTAGCAGCACCCTGGCCTCCCTCCCTCTCTCTCTCACACACACACACACACACACACGTTTCTCCCTTCTCAGCTGCCTCCCAATCTCTTACTCTCTTTTTTCCCCATCTTTCAATTCCTAGTGCGCACACACTCATCCTTCTGCTCTCACTGTGGCCTTTGACTCCTCCCCACAAAGGTATTGTCCAATGAGCTGGCCTCATGGGTACAGTGCTCCTGACCCACCTTACCTGTTATCCCTCCCACTCCCCGCCCCCTTTCCTCTTGCTCCTGCCCCCCCCACTCCCTCCCCACCCTGGCTCCTCTCTGGTCTGCCTGCACAGATGCCCACGTTGGTCCTCAACAGCTGTCCCACCATGTGCCACTGCTAAGTGTTGCCACGGAGTGTAGGGAAGAAGGGGAGTGAGTGTTTCGGGTGGGGAGGGCGCCGGGCGGGCTCATGAATATTCATGAGGTCCCAGTTCCTCTCTGCCAAACAGGGGGCTTGGCACCGCAGAGGAAGCACCTCCTCTCAGCTCTGGCGTGTGTGTGTGTGTGTGTGTGTGTGAGCATGTGTGTGTGTGTGCGTGTGCGTGTGTGCGTGCGTGTATGTGTGTCGAGAGAGAGACAGAGGGAGAAAAAACTTTAGAGAGAGCGAGAGAGATGATCAGTTTACAAATGCAGAAGTAGGAGGGACTCAGCGTGGCATGGGTACAGTGAGGCGGGAGTGTGAAGACTCTTATGCCCGTTCTCTTCCTGTCTGGGTGCTGGGAGCAGAATGATAAGATGGAGAGAGGGAGAGAGGAGGGAGACAGAGAGGGAGAGAGGGAGGGAGAGAGAGAGAAAGAAGGAGAGAGAGGGAGAGAGGAGGGAGAGAAAGAGAAAAAGAAAGTGCTGTATTTCATGGAATTGTGAGAAATGCAAGGCAATTACAAACATAACAGAAGATTCATAACGGAACAGCTTCTCCGAAATAACAGAAATAAGAATTAATTTCTCCATGGCGATGGGGAAACCTGGAAGACAGACAGAGAGCGCTGGTGAGGGGAGTGAGGGGGAGAGAAAGAGATGCAGAGGGAGGGAGGGAGGGAGGGAGGGACAGGAAAATAGAGAAATGGCTAAAAGGAAGGCCAGAGACAGAAGTGAGTTAAAAACAGTTGGTAACAGATCAGGGGTGAGAAATGAAGAGATAGCAGATGAGAAAAAAAGAGGAAAGAGAGGGATGGGTGGAGGAAGAGATAAAAGCCTTAAGCAGGCCCACCAATCAGGGAAAACCAAAAAAAAATTCCAAATAAAAACAATTCTTCAAACTGTTCTGTGTGTCCTGCTGAGAACCTCCAGCTGTGCCAGCCTGAGCCTGGCGAGGGTAGAGGTGGGTGGGCACAGACGGGGGAGGTGTGGGCTTACCTGTGCCCACCGCCCATACTGGTGAAACATCGAGACGCCAGTCATTTTCTCTTCCTCATTTTGTTTCCTGTATCTCTTAGATGAGGGTGGCATGGTGGTGAATAGCACTGTCGCTTCACTGGGAGAAGGTCACAGGTTTGAATCCTGGCCTTTCTGTGTGGAGTTTGCATGTTCTTCCCACATAGGTTTCCTCCAGGTACTTGCCCCCCCCACCCCCCCACAGTACAAAGACATGCAGGTCAGGCTAAATGGAGAGTCTAAATTGCCCATAGGTACAGTATCAGTGTGTGAGTGAATGGTGTGTGGGCTCTGCAATGCATTGGTCCAGGCTGTCCAGGCTGTATTCCTGCCTCTCACCCAGTGCATTCTGGGATAGGCTCCAGCCCCCCTCACAACCCTGACCTTGAATAAGGGGTTTATAAAAGAGAAGGATCTCTTTGTGGAATCACTCCGATCCCCTGCATTGTTTGTTTTCTTGCTGCAGCTCATCCATCAATAACTGTACTGCTGTCTTGTTAATTTACACATTGCATCTTTGACCAATCATTGTGTGTCATGCTGTTCGTTTGCTTGCGCCATCCCTTCAGCCAATCACTGCACTGCCTTTTGTTGTCGATTAAACCGTAGTTCCTGTTTGACCAATCACTGCACTGCCTTGTGTTGTTTATTTGACTATAATATCTCTTTGACCAATCACTGCAGTGCCTTGTGTTTATTTAACTGTAGTTCCTCTTTGACCAACCACTGCACTGCCTTTGTGTTGTTAATTTAACAGTAATATCTCTTTGACCAATCACTGCAGTGTATTATTCGTTTTGTTTGCTGCATTTAGCAGTGGCCATTCTACCAGATATTTTAAAGTGTAGAAATTGGACCGGCTCCTTGTCTAAGCGACAGGGCCGGTCTTCCTCTCGAAATGGGATCACACTGCCACTGTAACTGCATTTATCTGCTCACCTGTCTCCTGCCCAATCACACAGCTCCCAGCTTCTACCTTTTAAACACAGCAATGCAAAAACAAAATTGCTATTAAAAGTTGAAAGCCTCCAACTTTGTTTTGGCAGAGGTTGGCCACCTTAAAGGAAAAACTTGACCTTTGACCATTGCAGATTTCAAAAAACGCACGTAATTCAACTGCTTTTCAAAGAGCTCATTTTAAAAGCGTGCCTTCGGGTGTCCCAGCGGCCTTCACAGTAGATGCTGCACCGGTTTTTTAAGGTGTTTTGAGATAACGTTTTTTTATTGTTTTTTTTAAAAATGTAAACAAATTAACCCTCAGACAACCCTGTGACATCAATCAGCCTCTGAAGTATACTCCAGAGGCTTCTCTGTAGGCAAAACTAATTTTGCTCTTAAGCATTTTAATCAAACGTGCTGTTTGTGCTCCCGCATTCAGGAGGGTATACTGACAACCTACTGAGAGGTGGCTGTGTAGCATGTGGCCACTGCTGGTGTTGTGTTGCACAAGGTTGGTTGTTTTTGTCCACTATTTTATAGACAGATATCAAATAAGTCTTACATATTTACCCATTTTTTGTTCTCTTCTTCAAATGCAAAAACGTTTTCTGTTGCGCAACTAAAACTAATGGTTCTTTTTTGTTTGTTTGTTTTTTTAATTTTTTTTTAGAAAACGTAACCGATGCTTAATGTCTACACGCAAAGTTTAAGACAGAGGCTGTGGCAGCAAGCCGTCTGAAACCCGAACTGCGCGGATCACGGAGAGGGACGAGGCCAGCGACCCGAGGCGGCCGAATCCGCTTCCGCATCGGACTCCCTCTCCGTCTGCCAAGGCCCGGCATTCCAACCCGCTTTGTTGTTGCGGTGCCTTCGTCGCCGCTTTTGTTTTTGTTCTTGTTTTTGTTTTGTTTTTTTTTTTACAGGCACTGCTTACCATTAAAGGATGAGGAGAACTGAGGGGAATGGCACGAAAACAGAAGAGAAAAAAAACAAACGTCTCGGCTTGGAGCGAGATTCGGATCGCGAGGAGACTGCTAAGTCATGAAAGATTGAGGTAAACTGGAAAACAAAGCCTGTGGGTTCAAGCCCTGCAATCATAGTGCTAAAAACGCTCCCTTCACACAGGGTTACACGAGTATACTTAGAATAATGCAGATTGCACAATGTGCATCTACTGTGAAATTCCATAATAACCATTATAATAACAAAATGTACAATAATCATCACCACCACCATCGTAATAGAATCTAGGTTTCTGGTATGACCTTGCGACCTTGCATTTATACCGTTTGCTTGATTAGGGCCTCGAGGACTTTCAAAACTATGACAGTTATGACAGTTACTAACCGATTGTCCAAATTCCGCTCTGAGAGTGAGGTGATCAGGAGAGCGGAGAGGTTGGACCTGACGAGGAGCGTTTGTGACCCCCAAAACCTCTGCCTGAGAGTGGACCTGGCGCAAACTTTTTCAAATCTCTATCCTCCCACACCCGTCACAGTTTTACAAATACACAGTCTCGTTTACAAATGTCGCCAGTGTTCCACGCTACCGTTCAGCTAACATTCCGATTCTAACATTCTAACACATCGCGGGGAAAACAGACGGACACACCTGCCAGGCTATGCCACTCACAAAACCGAGGAGGAAGTAGGAGAGAATATATCAGCTATATCATCACTTTAAAACACCATATTGAAATTTATAAAAATGTGGAACATATTTATGGGATATAATTTCAGTTGTTGGGATGTGTGCCCAGGTGTGTTATATGCTCCCCTAGACTACGGGTTTGCCCTTTTACACTAGCCTAACAAATAAGATTATACACTAGATTATATTTTGTTACAAAATAGAAAATGCCTCCCAAAATGTATATATAAATGACAGTCAAAATGCTGGGTCATAGAGAGCTTTGCAGATGGCACAACAGTACAAACAGGCAAACCGCCCATACAACATATGAACTACATGCATGCATAATTTAAACACGCCTGTCTGTAATATTTCCCAATCTTGCATAGTAATAATAATAAGCTTAGACATGAGCCTTGCAAGATTTCTTGTAAACCTCCTCAAATAAATTTTAGCAAGGGATTTTAAACAAATAACCAGTCTAGAACAAAAGCTTTGAGACATGTCTTGTATAGGCTTCCCAGGTAAAATTATTCCTTTTTTTATTTACTATTGTCGGGAGGTTAACGTTTACTTTACCTAAATAGTGTACTGAGCAGTGATGTCTTTACTAGTAGTTTTTATTATAGTCGAGCTGGTCAAAGGTTTTTAGTGGCCCTAAAGAACAATGTTGTTTTGGTCCCAAAAAAGCGTTCATAAAAAAAAATTAAAAATAAATAGGCCTACTTCAATGATGTGGTCCAGGGACAGTTGTGGCCCGAAGCGGCCGCGCAGTACAGAGTGTTTACGCTAGCGGCACGTGCTGTACAGGCAGTAAAGTGCTTTATTTCAGCTGTAGCTATGCAGTCCCTGCGGTGACGAGTCGCGGCCGCGCAGTTTCCACGATGACTTGCGTCGCTCAGTGTAAAAGGCTATAAAAAGTTGTCGTATGTGTAATTTCATTATCTTATTTCAAAAGTTGTCAATTAATGCCATTTTAATGAAAGCTCTAACAACTAGGCTACGTTTTATGTAGTTTTAGATTCGCATTTTCCTGCGTTTTTAAAGAAAGAATAAATATGACAATAATAGTGTAATGCTATTATGTATACATTATTGTTTTTACTTTTAAAAATTGCGCCCGTATATTTCAGAGAATAAAAAAGATAATTTCCCCTACTCACACACAACACTGTCAATGATATTTCCATTACCTTAACCATGCACGTTATAGTGGTCATGACTACATGAATTCACTGAATGAAACCACTCTCTCGACCTATACGTAAAATAAAACAATGTAGCGCGAGCGGAGCCGAGGCTGAGTGAATAAGCGCACTGCGCTCAACACTTTCTGACCACAGTACAGTCATAGTGCACTGCTGTAATTGACCGTTAAAGTTCCCCAGTGAATTGTCAGTAAGTACAATGCAGATATAGTCACAGTAGAGCTTGCGCGTATAAGTTGAGTTGAAAGACTCTCTGCACCGCCTTTGATCACAATAGCCTCATTGGGGAGCGCGAACAAATTACCAGAATGGTAAAGGTTCGAACCCCATGGGAAATATACGGTGAACTGACACGGTAAACAACAAGTTCTTTCATATTAATAAAACGAAATAATACATTCACTCTGAATATCCACGCATTGTCGTTTATAACAATATGACTAAGTATACACACGTAAAGTATAGTTTACATTAATTAATTTAATAACAAATTATTTTGTTTAAACACTCGAGTTTGATGAGTGTTACGCGTTACGAATTAGTTATCTGAGAAGTAGTTGTAGTTCTTCCCTTCCAGTCAGCAAATAAGTTTAACCAGTTGTGGGTTTTTGAAGTGCTTTTGGACAGTGGATGGCAGGATTACGCATTTTATGCCACTTAAAATGTAGTAGAACTAACTATTCAATTCAACAATAAACGATGTAGGCGAGGTCGCTTTGTTTTAGAAATTGGTTCGAATAATAACAATCTGACCCTCACAAGTTACTAAACTAAAGTTATTAGTACTTATTCGTAGCACAACCATGGTTTGTATGCATATGTTTTTAAAAAAATATTCGTCCATCCATATCCACCAATTAACATTTAGGCTATTTATTAATTAAGCGGTGTGACATAGCTTATAAATAATATGATCAGGTCTGTTTCATCATACACTCTTAGAAAAAAGGGATTAAAAAAGTGGCGATACAGTGTCAACCGCGCGTCACTGAGGCTGTACCCTACAGGTACATAACACTGTGCCCCAAGCCAGCAATACATTTGTACCTTTTTTTGTTTGGAAAAGCTACATATTAGTATTCAAATAGAACATTATTGTACTTTCAGTGTAAATTTGGCAAATTTGTTCCCTAAAGAACAAGAATGTACCTCAACTGTACCATTATTACTCGGAGTGTATTCTGGTACGTGGTACGTTGTCAAATGTGAACATGAGCCCCATCAAACAAGCAATAACGGTATTGATTTCAGTGGTTTATAGTTCAGCAGTTTAGTCATTTCAATAGTTGTAAGTTCACCGTTTGTTCATTGAAATGTTACTTAACATATAAACCGTTTTTTGTTGTTGTTGTGTAGCTTTCGTTTAAGCAAACTGTATATACAATTACATTTTTACCTGTCATTTGACAAGAGGACAATGATATAGGCTAGGTAGAGAATAATATGACTGATTTCCCCTGTATGCATAACGCATTATTACATTCGCGTCTATAGTACATTGTGACATTAAATCAACTAGAATAGATCTACTTCACTGCACTTTTACATTTGAATCAATTTAACATTATAGTAGCGCATTTTAAATTGTTTTAAGCTTTTACTTTTCTTGAAGGATGTAAAATCCTGTTCAGATTAGTTGTCCAATTGCAATCCTTTGCAACTGAAATTAAATCATATTATCATACTTAAATGTCAATGACTTGTGGAATTCAAAATTCTGCTCTCACGGCGCACCATTATTGATTATTGATGACGTCACATGTCGTAGCACGCTCTTTATTGGCCTATAAGCCTTGTTGCACGTATGTAGCCTATGTTTCAGCTTGTCATTTGCCTGGATTGGCTTTGAGTGTCTTGAAACAATACGTCATGCAGCAATTCCAGTCTTTCATTAAGGGGAACGTTTTTTTTTTCTCACACTCCACAGAATTCAGTTCAATTTACTCAAATGAACAGATAAACAAAATATGGAAAGGCAGAAATGTATGCGCTCCCTGAACCTCTGACACAGATCTGAACAATGTGTTATCCATCCCCAACCCCACCCCAAAATTAAAATAAATGAATAAATAAGAAAAATAAATAAAAAGAATGCTCCCTAAAACTTCCAATATAAATTCACTTTTCCATCCTATGAGATTATATTCAATAATTGTTATTATTATGTCCCTCTGTTTCAGGCACATTTAACAACATTTCCATGTAGGCTTACAAAATGCAATTACGGACAAAATTAAAATTACAGCAGCGTATTCATTTAAATTATGAATTTCAGCTCGTCAGTATAAAATGACAGCTATACATTACCGCGCCCTCTGTTAAGATGTTGCGTGCAATTATTTCCAATGAATGTAGCCTACACACTAAAAGCTTTCTTCGTTATGCAACATCATTATAACATATTTTCTCCACCAGAATTAATTCAAAGAGATAATACTGACACATGAGCAGGATCCTTAACTCTTTGGTGGGCCTATTAAGCACGTCAGAATGACACAAGTAACCTATATTAGGGTTTTAGGGATAAGGCTCACTGAGACTATATGTATAAAGTTTGTGTATAATAACATATGAAATAATAAATATGATAACGTGTAACAGTAAAAATAATTATACAATTCACAAGGCTATGTATCCTATTGACGGGTTGCTCGCGCAAAATGTTTGCAGTTGGTGTAGGTAGCCTTCGCTTCGTGAGGTCAGATATAAAAGTGCACACCTGCACACACCTATAGCCAAGTTTAAAATCCGTTTAAAATCACGCGTTTAACATGCATTCCAACAAAACAAAACAGTGAATGTATGTGTGAGGCATCTTATTGTAAAACCAATAGTAAAAAGAAAATAATGCATTTTCAACTAAAATAAACTTTATTCCATTAAATCCGACTGTTTTTATTTTACTTTCTACGAGGCAATATAGGCCCACTACATACTCATGAAGTTAAGACAACTATTCGTGGATATAGTCTGGATGAATATAAACATTATTTCATAAAAGGCCTACAATATATAATTACATAATTACAATCACAATACAATATATAATGTAATCCATTTAAAGTGGAAAACGCCTCAATATGTTATCATATTATAAATTAATTTCCACAAATTAATGTATAATATGCATGTAATTAATAACTTTATGAATATCTTTAAACGATTAACCTAAGCTTTCAGCAGCTGAGTATATCGGCGCAGGTGACAAGATTTCAATCGCAAAGGCGTACAAAGTAAAACATTTGCATTTCTTGACGGTTTGTCCGTTAAATAACCGTTCCTAACGTCTTTATAAAGAATGACTGATGTACCTAAATGGCTTTCTGAAATTTATTCCAAAGTGAAGATTAGATTTTTTAATATTATTGCGGAACACAAATGCCCTCATTTTGGGAATTAGTTCAAATATAATCTGCTGAATATATATTACAGGTCAATAGTGTTTCCGAATAGCTTAAACACATTTCTGGAAGTACAATTATATTTACGTTGTGCATTGTTTATGTATAATAATAATAATAACATAATAATAACAGTTGTAATAATAATAATAATAATAATTTTCATTATTATTATTATTATTTATATTAATAATAATTCGTGCTGTCCAATTAAAAAATAACATGTATATGACTAGACATACTAAATAAGGATTTCAAAATCTTCAGTGACCAAAGCCATTTTTTTTTGTCAGCTGTTTAAACATTTTTAAAAAGGCATGTTAAATTTAATATCCAACACATTGTCAGTGTCACACTCTTATTGTAATGGTTGATAACACAATTACACATAATAGTAAGTTTTCTTCCGAAATTGGTCAAAACAATTGGCCTCCCTGATCAGTACTATTTTAAAGTATTTTACTTTTAATGCACTAATAATGAAAAAGGATGTTATCTGCAAGCATTCAGTCATACCTATGGCAAATTAGTCCACATGCTAAATAAGGTAGCAAATAAAAATAAAAAGATTACAATGTGTTTTTTCATTAATAGGTAGAACTGTTATGATTAGAAACACTCAAATTCATAATGCATCAAATAATGATATGTAGGTTATAATTTTAATGTAAATTACAGACCACATGCCTATTTATATTAATTTTCAGTGCTGACTGAAATCTAAATCTGTGTTATATATGTGTTAGATATATTTATAGAGCCAGGAAATCAATTGCAATCACATTGAAAAACTGTTACTGAAGACAGTAGGTCTGCTTGAAAAGTGCTTAATAATAAACCAAATTCACTCCAAGATATTATGTAAATTATAAGCCTATAATACGTTTTCTCATTAGTTGCAGTGTGCATGCAAAAATGACTTTCTGAAAACAAAATGGCGTATAGTTATAAACAATTCAAAATGGTTTCATCATAATAAAGTATGACTTAGCTGAATCAACCATAACTCAGCTGAAACTTAGTAACTAAGCTGAATCAACTCCATTTAGCAATTTTAAAAAATAAAATTGTAAGTGTGTTTGTATTATTTGTCAGATGCCCATAAACTGAACATTAAAGAAGAATGTTTGTCTCCATTGTTGCAATGAATGAAACAAGAGAATTAAATGCTTGTCAAATCATAAAAACAGAGTGATGTTCTCTGTCAGATTTTTAAAAATGGCAGGAGATTTTGATCAACATATATGTCTTAAGAAGGCCTGTGAGTATGAAGTTTAATGTAGCATAATGGTTTGTGGTTCAATATAGCAGCAGTCGCTAGTGTGTGCTTTGGATATGAGAACAGGACAGCACTTTTGAAATTGTGTGTCCTTTAAAAGTGGAGTATAGATTTAATAAGGGGTCCTACTACACTTGGCTTAAAAATTTGTAAAATAAGTTATTTGGTTCGGTTGGCCTGGCATCTTTTGTGATGAAACAAATGAATTCAGCTTATATTGACCAAATATTTTAATATCGGTACCGTGTATTTTCTTAAATTAATGTCTATTTTGAGAATTTATAATCAAACCAAGAACCAAACCCTCAATATCAGACTAAAGAGGTGTGTGTGTGCTAGTTAAGCATCGAACTGAGATTTGTTGGTGGCAAACACAACTATACCCAGCCATCATGTCGACAAACCCGCTCGTCACCCAGGGCAACACACAAATAGAACAAATTGTTCCCAGTGTGCCCTTGTACTGTAAGTGCATTTAGCATACAATACATATGCATACAGAATTAAGATGAGGAAAGTGTATTTGAGTTTGGCTAACCTAGTCAATCCAAGTTGAGCCCTGCCTAATAAAATTAAATTGAATAATAAACACATTAAAGGAATGGGTAACTAATGATTGGGAACTTTTTCATCCCAAAATGCAGTGCACTGAACTACAATGAAGGAGATTAGCAAATTGCTTTAAAAAATGAGTAAACTTTATTTAAATAAATAAACATATTTATGTCAGGTAATACGCAGAGTTACAGCTACAGCCTATGTGGTTCACACACAAGGAAACACAGATCCTTATCATATAACACAGCTGAATATATATTCTTATTTTATAATCTCTACCTTTCTCTCTCTCTCTCTGCCCACCCACTCACTAATAACACAAATGGGTTTTTTAAAGAAATTGTGGCAAGGTGCATTTAAAGTTTTGAAAAGATAGCCATTAAAAAAGTACAGCATTATAAATAAAATGTATCTTATTTGAAAGTGTATGCACACCAACCATTGCAGCCTGCACTCAGAACACCCAGGTGAATGAGTTTAGCAAAGCTGTTTGTGCACTATTGATAATCGCAAGGAATCCACTGTGTTTTACTTCAGCCAACTCGCTACCATTCTAGGCCCAATGTATGTGTATCTGCATGTAATTTTATAAACGCTGCAGGGGTGAGGTGTGAACTGACGCATTCTCATCTCTCTCTCTCTTTCTCGCTCACACACACACTCCCTCTATGTCTCTCACACACAGACATACATACATGCTCTCTCTCTCTCTCTCTCTCACACGTAGAGAGAGATATATGTGTGTGTGTGTGTGTGCGTATATATATATATATATATAGGTAACTACATCTCGGCTGAAAGGCCAAGTGCATTTTGCAGCATCATTACTTTGGCTTAATTTAAAGATGTTCAAAGCAAAAGCACCATCAAATATGATTTTAACAGGAAAATTTTGCAACAGTAATCTCCTAAATTCTTTTTTTTTTAAATCAAAAACAACATATGTTATATCGTGTTGCTGTCGATAATCAACGTCATGTGATTATGAATTTGCGTTTGAAATCCCCCCCCCCCCCCTCTCTCTCTCTCTCTCTCTCTCTGTCTGTCTCTATATCTCTCGATCCTTCACTGTCCATCCGTTCTACTCCTTCACTGTTTCCTGTGCGTGTAATCCCCGCCGTCCATGATTTTCCCTGAGCCCGCATTTAATTCCCCCCTAAACCTCCAGCTGCCACGCCGGTCACTCACTGGACGGGACAGACTGTGAATCGCGCTCGTTATTAATAATTTACCAGCTCCCCGCTTCCGCGGCTGTATCTCTGCGCGTTCCAGACAGCCTAAACACTTCAGAACCACGCGCTGTTCGGACTCGCTGTCATGGTTTATGTGATTACAGAGATGGACTAATGTACCATGTGCACGTTCCCGTCTCTTATTTCAAGATTTTTTTTTCCAGCCTGGTGATCGTTCGCATATTATCCCAGCCGCTGTCCGTTTTCTAGTTTAATCTGCCTCGGAGAAAGAGTTGGAGAAAGACCAAATGGTCCCACTTTTTTGCGATACAAGAAGAGAGGAGGGGGACCGCGAAATGAGGGAGGAGAGGTCCTCTTGAATTGTAAAAAGGCAACATCTGATTGGAAAGGGTATAGACATAAACTACTTACTTTCCATCGCTATTTCATTCAAGACCTTTGATTTGATCACTTTTGTAGCTTGAGGCACACCGACGTCGTGCCACCGACTCAGTCGACCGGAGGACGGAGAGAGCGGCGCACCGACACCGCCTTGCGTTAGCGGGTCTTCTGGAGCACCGAAGCCGACGCGCATTCGTGGTGGAGGACACGCGCGTTAGAAGTCAACATTTATATCCCGAATGAAGCCCAGAAGCATGAGACTCGGATAGTCCTCCTCCGGTCACTTTCCCGAGACGAAAAAGACCTACTAGATCACAATTAAGAAATGTTCGCTGGGCCACAGGCTGTCCTGTGCTGAGGTTCTTTTTTGCTTCCGGTATCACAGAAGACTTCGACTCTCTCGCTCTACTCTCTCACCCTTTTTGGTGGCTGAACTTTTTTCTTTTTTTTAAAAAAAGGAAAATGGGTCTTTGAGACTGCTGGCAAATTTCCCTACTCCATAATGGTACGTGCTGTGTAAATCAATAATTTGCTCTTTTTAACACGTTTGAATGGCTGTAAACAAGCCCCTTTCTGTTTAAATAAGAATGCAAAAGACCACGTTGTTTTGGCAGCACTTTTTAATTGACAAAAACGAAAGCTTGTCATAATTTGTTTTCATCGTTCCTATAAAATAAAACCTTGGTCTTAAGGGGGCAAAACTTGGTCAGCTAATGTAGCGTTAAAGGAATGTTCGTCGGTCTCTGAACGCGATTAACTATTTGCATTTGTTGTGCAAAGACCAGTTATATGGGTTGCAGTTGTATGTAAATTAACTTTACTGTAACGTAGCCCACCTTAAATACTCGCGCCATAAAATTGGCAAGCAAGTGAAACAATGCCCCATTCTGTTTACCCCTCCGTCGAAGACGCTTTACGAACAACTGGAGCTAAAGCCTTGCTTTGAATTGCGTTTCGCGTTGTTTCTTCAATTTAAAAAAAATCTTTTTTTGTGTGTGTGTGTGTCGAGCTCATTTACACGCAGAGCACGACCGTACCAGAGCTGTAACATACGACCTGGATATAACTGTAGTTTAACACTAGAATGAAACGTCACACATTAGTAAACAAAATTTTGGGCATAGCCTTGCGAGATTCAGGTCAAATGATATGTGCATGTCTCTGACAAAGGTAGGCTATACAGAAAGCTACACGGGGACGACCTAAGCACAAATCTGAGCACAAATTGTCATAAGTTTAGGATCAGCTATTATTCTCAGGTTTAATACGACATGCGTTTGAAACTTGAAGGGAACTTTACATCTGCTGCATAAATACTCGCACTTTCAAGAAATCTGCAGCATGTTGTTAATTAGGCTCGACGGACTGTATTAATTTGTGCCCGACAAGTGTAGCTCACGCAATTCACGAGATCCCGCTGGCGCGCGAACAGAGACTCTGCTGTCAAACTCAGGGGGATCAGGCAACCGACGCCCCCCTCCCTATCACGAGAAATCTCTCAGAATCACGCCTGCGACTTACTGCGTTGTTCGGAGACGTAGGCCTATTATTAGGCTATCTGCGCATGGATGTCTACTTTAGTCTTAGTCGCGACAAACTGGTTAACTTAACTGACGTTTATTGGCAGGCGGGGGACAGGGTACGGGCCCCTACAACTTTATAGTAAAATAAATTTGTTCTGCTCCTTCTAATCCAGTTTGTAGCCTACTGCTACTCTAGATTAGGCCTACAATTAATGCTGCTACTACAACTAATAACGCTATTATTATTATTATTATTATTATTTCCCAGCTTGAATTTTATTTCCAAAAATACCACTGGAACGACCTTAATACCCAGAATTCCTAGCTCTATGACGTTCCTCTCATTTGTGATTAAAGTTTATCTAGCGCTGCTTCGAGTCGCACGCTTAAAGTCGTCATTCACACTGCAAAGGACTCAGTCTAGTTTGTTAAATATTATGTGAAGTACTGGCCATCTTTCTGTGAACCTTCAGAAATTTCGGAGCTCCCATCAGGGTTGGGTGTGCGCGCGCGCGCATGTGTGTGTGTGCACGCGCCTCTCGCGCACGTGACATCTGCAGACTGAGGGGTAGAACCGCACTTTAAGGGTAGAACTGGTCCCAGGGAAGTTTTATGTCCCGTATCACGTGGCCGTCTCAAACTGGACGGTTGTCAGATCTGTAGCGTATAATCAGAATCTTGCATGCCGCTTAAATGCTTTCAGGTACGTGTTTAAAATGCGTTTGTCGTATTATATTCGTAAAACGTTGACTGGTCCAGATATCTCTGGTCCTCAGGCACACATATAGCCTATTCCAGTCAGCTGCACTTTTTAGACTGATTGCTCTATTCTCTTGCTTTTTCTGAAGTTGGCGTTACGCTATTAGTTTTATTCTATGAGTTAACGGAACTGTTTGTTGTAGACTTAAATAAAAAATATATTAACCTGGGCGTTTCGGCAGTAAATCTTTTGCTGTTTTTTTACATTATTTGTATTACAAATTTTAAAGGGAAACATGAAATTACACTTAACGTTTTGCGATTCGTTTCAAGAATAAAATAAGCGGCTACTTAAATAATAATAAAATGAAATTGGTCATCACATCTTCTGACACCATAAGTGGATTTAAATAGAGGCCGTTTTGGGAGTATTCTTTGTTTATTTTGTAGTCCGTAAATGTCAACGTCATGGGGGTTGATTCATCTGAGTTAGAAGGAATACACTTTAATTAGATATATTTTTGATCGTATGTAAGTCCAATTATTTGGGCAACGTAAAGTCATAATTTCTTCGGAAAATGACTATAATGATTTGATATCTGATTAGAATTAACTATTTTCTCCATGATTTATGATGTGACGTGTCTTTTGGGATTTTTAACGTTTCAAGAAAGCTTGTTATATTTGCTTCTAAACAACCTTACTTGAAGTCTTGAAGGTTCGCGACCATGGTGGTGTCGCGACTGTGCGCAGGCATTAGGATTTTTGTTTCAGTATACTTAAAACAACCAGTTTTTTTCCTGGTATGCGAAGTGGCAACCCTTGTGTTTTAAAAGCTGGTTAAATAATTGTGTTATAAAACTGAGTTGGTCCACAGAGCTCAAGGAGGCGACTGTGATTAAATACTTGGTTTTTAGCCCTGTGCGACGGGGAACGTTTTGGCTGTCGCAATAAGTGATGTATTCTTTTATGTAACTGTGGTTCGTTGCCTTTTTTCATAAAACGCGTTACAGTCTATTTTCTTTGATTGATACCATGCGTACTGCTTTTTAATTAAAGGCCGGAAAAGTTTCACGTCGGGAAAGATGAGAACTCTGATAAGACAGTCCAGCTCAACGTCGCCAGTTTCTAAACTTATCGAGGGCTGTTGGGAACGGGAAATAGTACGCGTTAATTAAATTTGACTGAGTAAATGTAGGGGACATGGTGGTCTGATTAGTTTCACTGGTGCCCATTGTGATTTATGTACCGTTACGTCGCACTGTACCCATACATGGGGAAATAGTTTTTGGACCGGCATGAATATCAGCTACCTTGGCTATGTGCGTCTGTGTGCTTCCTCTGCACCTGAATGAAGTGAGCCGTTGCTGTAATTCTGTGGTGTCTGAGCCGCGTGGACGTGGACAGTTTCCCTCTGAGACGGTCGTGTTGCGCTTCGGAGGGGCACAGACAGACAGGGAGACTGCGAGCCGCGAAATTCTCCCGGTAACACAGAAGGACAAGAATGTGGATTTGAGCTTCGTCAGCTTAGATTTGTTTACGGTGGGAAGGAAATGTGTGAGGATGACGGATGTAAGATGAGAGATTTCTGTGCAGAGTCCCCACAGCTGCGGGGACAATACGCGCACATGCTGTGCACACACACGCGCGCACACACACACACACAAGCACCAACCGGCATACATGCATATGCACACATGCAAACACGCACGCACAAGCACAAAAACACGCCTGCACACAGACGCAAATACAGACATGTGCACATGCGTACACATACAAACCTATGTGCGTATGCATGCATAGACATACATACATATACGTACATGCACGCATACACGTACAAACATACGTGTGCATGCATGCATACACATACTAACATACGTGTGTCACCCAGCTTGCGCAGTCACTGTGTCAGAGGTGTATGCCTCACCCAGCTGCAGCTGCGCAGTCGCTGTATCAGAGGTGTGTGCATCACGCAGCTGCAGCTGCGCAGTGTCGGTGTCAGAGGTGTACGCCTTAAGCAGCTGTAGCTGCGACTGCGCAGTCACAGTGTGAGCGCGGGATTCTCCTCAGCGCCTCACATTGCCCAAGGAGGGAGGGATTCGGTCCACTGTAATGATGGTCTCGTTGCTCACCAGCGCCACCTGCTGGTCAATTAGAAGCCCACAGTCTGTTGGGGCAAGCTGTGGTGGATGAAGCATCTTGCTGTGACTCACGCGCTCGGCTCATCCTTTAGACCGCAGTGCAGGGGGTGGAAGCAGCTTGACATCGTGTGTTTCTGCAAACAGCATGTGCTCGTCTGTGCTCTCTCCCGAATTTATAGCAGCGAGGGTGCTGCAGCGAATGTAGCTGGTGCGTACTATTAGGCATTACACATCGGACGAAAAACAGAAAAAGGAAGTTTGCTGTCTGGTTGGTCTGGTGAATTTGCAGTATTACACTGCGAGTGTTTTTGCAGGCAGGCTGGCATCAGAAGCTCATGGCAGAGCACTGGCATGGTGTCCGTAGGGCCTTCAGTCTTAAAAGTTTATATGTGCCCTTTATTTTTTTAATGTGAGTCTTTATAGGAAACCACAACCTAAACTAAATCTAGAGCTGAAAGGGAAAGGCTGTCCCTTTCTTGACTGAGGCTCCGATTTGCTAAATGGCCATTATGTCCAGCTATGCATTACAGATAAATGTTTAAAACAATAAACTCCCACCTGTTGCATAATAAACAAAAATTATTTTATTTTAAACAGTAACCTCTACAGAGAGCCAAGCTAATAGCCCAGCATACCAAAAAAACAACAACAAAAAACGAGCATCAAACACTACATATAGGATTCAGTCTTGGTGTCAAACAGCGTGTGAGAGAAAGGCATGTTCATATTCAAACACCAACACAGCTCAATAAAAATTAGGAGTCTTGTAATCATTCCTTGTCCTTTTGATCATTGTAGTTTTCTGTAGTTCCCCCCTTCCCCTCTTCCCCTGGGATACTGGGGGTAAAATATCACGCTTTCTGTGAGCTTTAGCCCCTGGTGTCTCTGGCATGGAGTCCCAATATATTTCAAAAAAATATTTCCCCCACCTTCCACATGTTCAGCAAACAAGTTTTTTTTTTTCGTTTTTCTTTGATGTGATTGCCATCACTGGCAGGTTGGGAAGCCTGTTATCCTGCACCAGACCCCCGGCCAGATATTCGCGATGACAAACAAAAGAAAGTAATGGCAGCAATGGCATTAGAAGTGTGAGAGATAATAAACAATGATTACGGTGATGTCACTAATCGCAATAGAAAGGACTGTGTGTCTTTTGAGGCCTGTTTTCCAGATGGAATGACTGGTGTTTTGTGTGTGTGTGTTTGTGTGTGCGCGTGTGCATGTGAGTGTGTGTGCGTGTGTGTGTGTGTGTGTGTGTGTGTGCGCGTGTGCGTGTGAATGTGTGTGCGTGTGAATGTGTGTGCGTGTGTGTGTTTGTGTGTGTATGCGTGAGTGAGTGTGTGTGTGTGTGTGTGCGTGTGTTTGTGTGTGCGTGTGAGTGAGTGAGTGTGTGTGTGTGTGGGCGAGTGTGTGTCGTTTGATTTATCAAGTGCCACGAACGACACGCCAACTTGGCTCTCTTTGTTTTTTGGAAATTGAGTCTTTTATTTTATTTTTTTGCGTGTGTGTGCATAAGAGAGAGTGAGGGAGTGCTTGTGTGTGCATGTATCCCTGTGTGTGGACATTCAGGAGTTTGTTTCTGAATGTGTGTGCACATTTTTGAGTGTGTTTGAATGCATGCACGTTCATGTATGTAAGTGGGAGTGAACATGCACTGTGTGTGCATGCGTTGGTGTTTGTGTCAAAGTCCTGAATTACCAATTTGAAAAAATAAACACACTTAACCACAGACACCGTGCATTGTATCAAATGGGGCCGTGGGGGCCCTTATATTATTTTAAATCTGTACATAATGGAGGAAGAAAAAGGAATCCACTGGGCTAGTTACCCATTGAAAATAAACTATGTAAAGTCTATGTAAAAATACACAACTTATACCCCTGTGCCTGTGTGTTTTGTGTGTGTGTGTGTGTGTTCAGTTTATTTAGAGAGCAATTTATAATGTTATCAGACTTAATTACCTGTTATATTTAGTTCACATTTCTTTTCTTTTTTTTGTGCCACATCTAGGTCACAGACCAAAGTCTCCTGACCTCAGTAGATTTTGCCTTGCTTGTAAAGTGTTAATTAAGGGTAGTCCTGAGACCACTCAAACCCAGAGCACACTATATGGGTAGGACATATGTTTCATATATAGATATAGATATAGGACAAGATGCCACATATAAATTATATATATATCATTACCTATATACGTACAGGAATTTTAAAAGAAATGGGGTTAGGGTAAAAAAATAAAGAGTTATGTTAGCTATGTAAAACTCTTGGCCAAATTGGAGGCAGTGTTCGGAGCAAGATGGCCGCTTCAGTATGGTAGTCCAGAGCAACCAGGCTCGTGTCTCTGTCCTTGTACCCTTCGGGAAGCACCAGTGCTCGTTTGATGTCATAATAAACAATAATAATAATATAATACATTTTATTTGTAAAGTGCTTTTCCCACACTCAACAGCTCTGCACTGTACAGCTCCGCAAATACAGAGAAATAACCATAAACACAAAAACTACCCAACATGGAGTGAGAAAAAATATACAGATGTGCAACTAAACAAAAAAAACACAGAAAGGTCTAGTTAAAGAAACATAGAAATTTTGTCTGCATTATGTTAAACAGAGGCGCATTTGGTTTTTTAGATGTAGTATATTCTTGTTCTTGAACGGTTTTTTTTTAAATTTAGTCTGCACACCAATTTTTCTGAATTAGCATTACTCTTTATTGTTTGAATGTGTGTGTGAAATGACAGAGCAGAAATGGTGAAAGTTTTTTTTTCCCCCAACTTTGGAAACCAACCCTGGGACATAATCAGCTGAGGGGTTGATGAGAGTCTGTGCACAGCGTCCATTGCTCATTTGGCCATTGGTTATGTACCGGCTCCAGCTCAGACGGAGCGCTTCCTCGATGGGCACAAAAACAGCCGCAGAGGAAACAACAGGCACAAAATGGCGCCCGTGCAAAAAAACCCAGCTGGCGCCTTCAGGTAGCGGAGCCTGTCTGTGGTATCCAAAAGAGAGGGGCTGGCTCGCAGTCTTCTGCACGTGGTAATAATGATAATAATAATCCCAGAAGATAGGCTGGGGCCTAGTCTTGTAGCTCTGCTTGACCAGTGTGGATGGTAAGAGACAGCTTCCTAAACTGTGACATGGCAACAGCTTCGCCCGCCAGGCGGCCATGTTTTCCGCAGTCTCCCAGCATCCTCCTCTGTCCTCTGAAATGATTAAAGGCCTTGTTAGGGCTTGTGGTAACTGGTGGTTTAGATGCATTTAAAGATGGCGGGGATTTTCGCCAGTCACCCCTGGGGGGGGGGGTGTTATTGTTTATTGTTTTCACCCCCAGCACTCGGCACTGTGGTTAGCGAGAGTGTCTGGGACTTATTATAGGCCTGTTTTTGTGTTTGTGTGTGTGTGTGTGTATGTGTGGGCCTGTGTTTATTTTTGTGGTCAGTGATAAACGGTTGTGCTTGTGGATGTGTTTGTATGCTCTGTAATTCTGACTAAACCTTTGCAAGTGTGTCTGTGGATTTGTGTGTTTGTGTGTGTGTGTGTGTGTGTGTTTATATGTCTTTAAGCAGTGATCATTCTGTGTTTGAGTGTATATGCCTGATGTGTGTTTGCATTCATTTTGTGTCACTTGAGAGCAAAAAAAAAAAAACCCAGAGGTCAATTGTGTGTGACACTCGGCTGGTGTAACATGTGAGTATTTCTGCAGCGATAAGTTGTTAAGCGAGGGAATGTTTTGGCGGAATTGGAACCCCCCCCCCCCCCCCGTTCTGGAATTTAGGTCGCCTCTCCTGGAGGCCCGTGCGAGATCGGCTTGATCCCGCCGACGGTGGAGCTCAAACTCGGCCTCATTCAGACGCTCAACGGCGCGCCGGCGCGGCGATTAGCATGCAAATGAGCGGCTCTGAATGGGGCCTGGGCTTCATAAAACACCTCACCCCCCACCCCCCCACCCCCCTTACGCAGGGGAGCACCGTGCGAAAAGTTAACAGGTCACACGGCGAATTAAAAAAATAATAATAATAATAATTTTGATGCCATGTTGTGTGATGGTAGTCCGTAGTGCAAGTGGACCACACATTTAGGAATTTAATCATGTACCAAAGGAGGGAAACTAAGCAAGATAAGTGCATTTGTAGCATGTGCACCCCCACCACCCACAACCCCCCTCGCTGTTTGTGATATTTTATATATAGGTACCGTTCCTTTGTATGCAATTAGACGTTACAAATTCTGTACGTTCTGTGCGCATAACAGACAACTTGGTTTAAAACACTGTTACGTAAGTTTGTCTGGACGGGCAGATGGCGTCACGCCAGGCTGTTCTGTTTTGTCCTCTTTGAAGTGATTTCCTTGGTAACGGTGCCTCCTTTTAGACGGAAACCTTAAGAGTGAGAAGTGAGAAGAAGCACACAATTAGGACAAAGTGTCCATCAGCAGCACACCATTAAACGCAGCGATGATTATCAATAATAATAATAATAATAATAATAATCATAATAAATATTAATAATAATGATAATAATAATCCCAGAGGATAGGCTGGGGCCTAGTCTTGTAGCTCTGCTTGACCAGTGTGGATGGTAAGAGACAGCTTCCTAAACTGTGAGATGGCAACAGCTTCGCCTGCCAGGCGGCCATGTTTTCCGCAGTCTCCCAGCGTCCTCCTCTGTCCTCTGAAACGATTAAAGGCCTTAAAAGTTAAGGTTTGTGGTCACTGGTGGTTTAAACGTGTTTAAAGATGGTGGGGATTCTCGCGGACGTTGTTTTTTGGTCACCATTTTATTTTATTTTATTTTATTTTATTTTATTTCAGGCGACAGAAGCCTTCCTGGTGAACGAGGACCCCTCCCGAGGCCCCGGCCTGCCCGAATGCTTCGTCGTGTCTGACTCATATCGGGTATGCTTCTTCCTCTTCTTCTTCTTCTTCTTCTTCTTCTTCTTACTATTATTGTTATAAACATGTTATAAACACTATTGCTCATGTCTGTTTATTTTTATTTACCTGTTTTATTCTTTTTTTCTAATTTCACTGTCGTACATATGGGTTATTACGTGTAATTTCAATCATTAACGTGTTATATATATATATTTATATATATATCGTTTTTTTTCTCGTTCGCTCGCTCAGGGTAATTACGCCTCAGTCATAATGTCGTTCGCAGCTCCCGTAGCTCAGCTGCAAGCCATTATGCTCATTATTTCCACACGCGCTCGAGACATAGCGGGCGGCGGCCGCCCCGCCGCAGAGCCGCGCCTCGCGGGATCCCGAATAATGGCCGCAGTGTGCGGCGGGAAAACGCTCGTATAAAAAAAATAATAAAAAACGAAAAACGGAATCAAAGCGAGCGCCTCGTCTTTTTTTCTTTTTCTTTTTTTTATATAAGCAGTGCTTTAAGATTCCATCAGCCTTTCTTTGATTTATGGCCGTGGAGCTGACATAAAGTTTAAAAAAAAAAAACAAATAAGAAAAAAAAAACAATGAAGTTTTGCGTGTGTCGGTGGTGCCGTGGTTACGGCTGCAGGTTTGTGACTGCGATGAGCCGCCAGCCAGACGTTCAGTCTTTCGTCAAGAAAATATTTATTTCCAAAAAAAAAAAAAAAAAGAAATCTTGGCTGGTACAACACATCTCAAGTTTCGGGTGTGTAAGTTAAGTGTATTTTGGAGTAATTGCCTGTCATGGTTTGGTGGAGGGTCTGAAGTAGGAGTGAGAAATGGTTGCGCCTGATGACGCGGGGGGTGGGGGGGGATTGGGGGGGGGGGAGGAGAGATCTGAGCTCAACAAGCAGCAGAGAATGGCCCACGTCATTCAGTCATTATAATTCTTATAGAGACGGCCTGAGTGCAGTAGGCCTACTTCCTGTTCGTGTGAACGCTGAGGCAGATGGCCGCTTCGTAGTTTTTCGGCGTTCCCTTGAAGTCCCTGTCTGAGCTTTCGATTTTAAAATGAACTCCCACCGCGGGGTGACAGAAGTCAGACGCCGACCGTGATTCTGCGATCGTAGGAAGCACCGACGGCGTGTTTGTTTACGGAAGCCAGAGGGCCCTGTGGCCCTGGAGGAAAAGCTTTTAAAAGTATGAGCCTCGTGAATAACGGGACAGTGAGAATAACCCTAACCCCTCAAAACTGCAGAGCTCCGTCTCCCTTTGATGACCTCACATTTCCTCCATGCTCGGCTCACACTCTACGCTCCAGACAATGCTCCAAAGCATTATTTTCATTATTATTATTATTATTATTAGTAGTAGTAGTAGTAGTAGTAGCAGCTGATTCCATCCTCGATAGTAGGGTGCTCATCTTGCATATGTGCATGCTCACTGGTCCTGACTCATTGCGGTCATTATAGACCCCATGACACTTGTCGCAAAGAGTAGGGTGTCCCCCGGTGTCCTGGCTAAATTCCCAACCTGACTCTCTTGAACTTGCCACCTAAATGTTCCACCAAAAATGTTCTCTCCCTCTCCACCTTAGCTAATGTGTGGTGAGTGTTCTGGCGCAAAATGGCTGCCGTGCATCACCCAGGTGGGTGCCACACATTGGTGGTGGGTGAGGTGAGTTCCCACTCATCACTGTAAAGCACTTTGAGCATTCAGAAAAGTGCTATATAAATGCAATGATTCATTCATTCATTCATTCATTGGCCCTCCTTTGTCTACCTTTATTGGCAGCAGCAACTTTTCTTGAGGTTACTTTCCTCGTGTGATTTTTCCTCTCGCTTCTAATCAGCATTCGCTATCACCCCAGTTCCAGTTTCAAGGGTAAAATTAAAATACCAGCAGATTTCCCATCTCGCTGAAATCCTGTTTGCGTTTGGGAATCGGTGTGAGCATGCCATTAAAGGACCGAGGAAAGCCGTCCTGGTGTTTGGGCTGTTCGGACGCGGCTGCGGACGCCTGATTGCTGTAGTCAGTGTTGTTCGGTCGGAGGAGCGCGGCAGTGATTTGACCCTCCGGTAATCCTATTACCCAATTAGCACAGCTTGTGTTCAGACTGAGTGCACCCTTCGCAGCCCGTCCACAGCTCGGCTTTATCCACAGACAGACAGACAGACAGACAGACAGGCAGGCAGGCAGGCAGTCAGACAGACAGGCAGGCAGGCAGGCAGACATACAGACAGGCAGGCAGGCAGGCAGGCAGACAGACAGACAGACAGACAGACAGGCAGGCAGGCAGGCAGGCAGGCAGGCAGGCATACAGACAGGCAGGCAGGCAGGCAGGCAGGCAGGCATACAGACAGGCAGGCAGGCAGGCAGGCAGGCAGGCAGGCAGACAGACAGACAGACAGACAGACAGACAGACAGGCAGACAGGCAGACAGGCAGGCAGGCAGGCAGGCAGGCAGGCAGACATACAGACAGACAGACAGGCAGGCAGGCAGTCAGACAGACAGGCAGGCAGGCAGACAGACAGACAGACAGACAGACAGACCGGTGTGATATGCGCAGGACAGCTGTGACCCGAGTGCTTAGGGTAGCCTAACGGGACTGAGCGCAACGGAGCGCCGCGCCACATGGAAGCACGGAGAACCCTCCGTACGTTCGCCGAGGGAAGAGAACAAGCTGCAGGACGAGACGCAGGACGCCCGCGAACGCTGAGAAGGTTCCGGAAACGCCGGTGGCCCCTGCAGGGTACGGGAGCGCCCCGCCAGGCCGTCTCCGCCGTTTGGGCTTCTGTGAGGCAGCTTGCGGGAGGCAGTGCTACTGCACTGCTGCGTCACTGCAGCGCTCTACTGCACTGCACGCAGCAACGCACTTAGAAATGTCAAACACATCTGATCTAAGGTGGTCCTGTACAGCAATCGATACAAAAAAAAAAATCAATTTGTAGGACTCACATCTGACTTCCCCCCAACCCTTCAAAGGGTTGAAGTTGGGTCTAAATGGAAGGAAAAAATGGACATCCTCAGCAGGTCTGACAGTTGTGAACGATGTTAAATGTAAATGATGGTTTGACCTATGTACTGTGATAACATTTTCACAAATCCTTTATTGCATACAAGACTAAGTGTGTTGCATTTCAACATGTGTATTTCCAAAATATTACGGGGAAACATTTTGGATAAGGTATCACCTAAAATTTGCATTATCCTTGGGTACATACTTGTATAGGACACCGAGGGTGATTTCACCTAAAAGATTGCATATTGTATTATTTATTTCATAATAGCTAGTTCTGTTCATTATACGGCTTTACATCGGAAAACATATTCGCACGTCCAAAGCTTTAATATTGAAATGCATTACAATTAAACACCGTTTTATAAACCATACGTCTCTATAGCCTACCGTGACGTAGGCTACATACAAAAGACGGATTGATTCGCGTCGTTCTCCTAAAGTAATGCAGGTTAACTATAACTGTTACTAACGATAATATATAAGTCCAGGTCACTGCCGTTGCGTACATTAGCTAAACCAATATAAAACGGTGTCTGCAGATGTGCACTGGCAGCGTTTGACTAGTTTCTGTTGCTATAACTGTGGGCTACATTATAAATATAAAATATTACCGCAGAAAAATAAATAAGACGGACTGTTCTCGGGTGAGATACAGTGAGAGAGACAGAGAGCGAGAGAGAGAGAGATAGAGAGAGAGAGAGCGAGCAAGAGCAAGGGAGAGCAGGGAGAGAGTAAGTGGGAAGAGGGAGGGAGAGTAACTTTTCTTCCCCAAAGTTTGTGTTAAGCTTTCGCTTTCACCGTCGAGGCGGGGTTAGCAGTGCAGCATGGAGTGAGCGCGGATGGCGACCGATTGCAATGCAGCGCCACGGAGAACTTCCATCCAAGTCAGATAAACTCTTCGGTTTTCACTCCTAAAACAACCATGTACTCGCCGTACTGCTTGACACAGGTAAAAAATGTCGCGATTGTTTTGTTGTCACGGCTTGTGTTTGTTGCCGCGCGTCTGTACCGTTCGCAGGTTCCCTCCTTGTTTGTATTTTAATAACGTTGCGTTTTGATCCTGTTTTCGCCACCCGCTCTTTTCTGGTAGCCTACGACTTTTTCCCCACCTCCGTCTCGTCGTTTCGTTTCTTTACTTGATGGCATCTTTCCAGGGGCATTTCTTGTGCGTTTTATTGCACATGGTCCGAAGAGAAAATGGCGCTTCACCCAAATCGATTTAATATAAAAAGGAGGAGGAAAGAAGAGGTGGGGGAGAGAGAGTCTGTAAATAGGCATTTGATACTTCGGCTACAATCTTGTTTCTGATTGCGTGTTTTCCCCCCGCTAACCTGTAAAACTCAGTTAAATGGTGGTAGGGGGTGCAAGGTCTGCGAGCAAAAAGTAAAAAAAAAGAAATCTTTATAAAGTTGACTCTTAATACTGTAGAGTTGAAAGCGGTGTGTCGGCGCGCGCAGCTGTCAGTCAGTCTGCATTGCCCTGCACGCGAGCCCAGGCTTCTGAGCTGTGGCGTTCGCTGTTGTTGACGCATTTGGGAGAAAAATACGAGATGCGCTCGCAATCGCTGAAGAAGTTCGGCGTTATCGGGACAGTTATGTCAGTTTTGCTGTCGGTTAAAATACGTTTTTTTCTGTGATTTTGATGAATCTTTGTCTTTTCCTGGTACATTTTACGTTAGGCTCTCTATGGTGTTTAGGGTCAGATGCTTAGTAAATAATGTGCGGATAGGGTGGACTGTGGCCAAAACTGAACACATTGAGGTTACCATATACATTTTTATCTTTACTGTACATTTACTGGTGTATCAGATTTGGACCTTTCCATTCCCTTGCTTTTTTTTCTTTTTTCTTTTTTAAATAGTCTACTTAATGTGTTCCTTTTAATTATCTTAAATGACGTTATACTAAATCTATTAGATAGTTTATCCTCAGTGATTCATATTGTGTATGACCTAAATAACCTATATTGTAGATCTATTTTTCAGACTTATTTTTAATCCGTATATCCCATCTGTTTCTTTTTTCCTGCTCGTTTTTTGTCGTCGGCTATGCGAACTGTTGGGTGTAACGTAGCCTGCTGCGTCATTGTAGGAATTCCCAATACAAGTCTTTTAAAACTTAAGTTTAAGAATAAACGTAAGTGGTGTTCTGACCTCGTGACCTGGTTACTTACAGGTTTTTTTTATTTTTATTTTTTACATTTCACCTGTGTGGAACACAATCACCTTCTGAGGTCCCCTAATAGCCTTAATTCACACATTAAAAATTCTTCCAAAAGCGCATTTTGGGGCTTACAGTGGTCTCAAACTTCAATGCGTGCCGTATGAACGGGCTGCTGTTTTGAATTAGGTGTTCCTAATACGCGTAGTTTAAAATAAACTTGCAACGACATTCCGATGTTATTAACTTTATTACAGTTGATATTAAATTTGAAATACTGATGCTTTGCTTTTGCCCGTCCGTGGTTTCCAGAAGCCGACGTGCCTACCTGTTATACCTGTAAAATTGGGAGACTAAGGCACGAGCTACAGTGATGATAATTAAACAACTGGGAGTTTAAAAAGGGCGTCACGGGCAGTGGTCACTACTGCGAGAGCAAAAGCGCGCAGTTCATTAAAATACGCGCAACGCGCTCAAACTTCTTTTTTAAGCTGCCAAAGCGGTTATTGTTTTGAGGTTGAAAAATGCTAAGAAAATGCTTGTTGTGAATGAATTATGTGCTAAAGAAGGACAGAAATTACAGTTTAATAGAATTATAAAACATTTTTTTAAAATTCATTGCAAAGGTCATATTCAGGCTTCCTGTGTTTCCCCAATCTGTGTAGACTGCTATTGCAGTAAGTAATCCTACACTGTAAATTTTAATGCTAATAATATGATTGATCACAATTTAATTGTTCATTAGTTTATCTTGAAATATTTGGTTTATGCAAGAGACAGCCAATGAAATGTAATGCCTTTTCTTATAGCCTAATACTTTATTAGCAGAGAAGGGTTTCATTCAGTCATGTAGATTTTGGCACGCTATTTACCTGTATAATTATATTGCATATGTTATTCCTTTCCGTGATTTTGATATTCTCTCAAAAGTAATATTTCCACAGATAGACTCCAAAAAAGAATCCATTCTAATCCGATCCTGTTTTGTTATAATGGGTTCCTTCTGCCCTGCTGTGGATTTCAATCAGGGAAAATAAATGAAATGTCTGTTTTTGGCCCTTGAAATTGTGCACTATATTATAATTTTTTTCTTCATAGGAGGTTTGCCTATGTGCTTAGGCCGCACATCCCATAAAACTGACTGTACCAACAGTCTGCTTTAATGTCTTTAGGTATGCGGCCGTATTTCATAAATCACAATAATCTCCAGCATGCAAATGTTCGGAAAAGCACACTCATTTTAAATAATGAACTCTGTTTCTCGGGCCGTATTCAGAATCAAACCTCACCGAAGCCTGCGCGACTTCTAAATTCTTTCCTGATTTATTTATTTATTTATTTATTTATTCATTTTTATTTTTTTTTTACAGTGGTTCTGTTGAAACAATGTAGCTTACTTGCCTTTGATTTATTTTACCGGGCGAACGATGCGGGGAAGCCTTCTCTGAGGTCTGTTTCCCATTTTAGGGCCGTGGGTGATTCGTCATGTTGATTATAGCCGTTCTTTTTCATGCGAGCCCACATGCAGAAAAGCCGCATTTGAACGAGAGTGAGGAATTCGCTGAAATGAAATTGATTTCTATTACATTATGTGATTTTTGGATGCTTAAATATTGACAGGCAGTGCTAATTCTTGCTTTTTAATGGCCTGTTCAGGCATTTGCTTCCTCCTTCGAAACCTGTGCAAACGCTGTAATAAAAAAGGGCATTTTCTACTTATGAAATGCTCCTTAAATTAAACTGACCTATTGCTAAATGTTCATGCCTGAAATTTCTTGGTCCTTAAACATAGTGTCTAATGTGTCTATGTGTCTTATGTGTCTAATCACATTATTATGTGGCATTTGTACTTGTTCCCAGGGCTAAGATCACAAATAAACCAAACACAGCAATTGTCAACTTGAGGAAAAAGATAATGAATTATGTCAAATGCAACGTGGTAAGTAAACAAACAGTCTTACTAAATGACCTCGTGCTTAGCTTGGCCTCAACCGTGGTTTTATGTAGAGATCCAGAGGAAAATGAAATGTCGGCATTTCAAACTTTTTCTCCTGTAAATTGTATGGTGTTGAGATTTTCTTCCTACTCTATATGTTTGGGAATGGGGAGGGAGGTAGCTCTGGAATTAATAAGTGTTTAAATTATTTTCCAGACAATGCAGTGTCTCAGGGCATTGACATAAGAAAGCTTCGAGCCTGCGATGTTTTCCATTAATTAAAATTAATTGGCAGCAGGGCCAACTATATTCATGGCGCACGTGCTGCGCATATGCGCAAACACGCGGGTTTACCGGTTTGTGCAAATGTATTTGAGACGTTATAGATGACCCGCGTGACGTCTTCAAAAAAATCATCCAATATAGGCCTACATGTTTTTCCTTTCTTGATTTCTACTGTTACGTTTTATCTTTACCATTATTATCTAAGCCTATTGCCTGTTTGTGTATGTTAGTACATCAATGTACTAACATACATAATGTTTTAGAAAGGCTGCATTTGCTTAGATACCGCATCCATTCAGAGGGCTTCACGGCAAACCGTAGACATAAAATTACTTTTGTGTATTTCTGACTCTCGTATTTATAATACTGAATAGTTGGAACGCCTGGAACGGAGATCTGCTTTTCTGTATGATTTCATCAGCGCCAGTGGCCACGTGTTTCCCGGGGATTTGGAGTCAGTACGTTCATATTTTTTATTTAGCTAATTACGGTAAATAATTGCAAGCAGTGGAAGGCGCTGTAAAATGACGACCCAAAAGTAAACAATTGACAATGAATTATTTACGCCGATAAAAGCTTTGCTGGAATGGGCGAAAGTGGTGATATTTGGCGGGGAGGAGCGGGGGGATGCATAATGGAAAAGAAGTATAGAAGGCCAAAAAATCTGGAAAAAAGTGGACCAGGCATGTTATATGACTGCAGGGGATATGTTATGTTGTTTTGTTGGGGGGAAAATCAATTTGTACATAGAGTACATTTTCTAAACTAGCCTACAGTTAAGCATAGACACACTCTATTGTACAAACATCTGTGAAAAGTAGACATTTTAAGCAATGATAAAACCACAATTATTTGGTAAGTAAAGTTTTAGTGACACATATGTAAAAATACTTGTGAATAGTGCAGGGTTGCCAGACTAGTTATCCCTTTTTAAAACTGAGTTTTAAGTTTTAAGGTTGGTCTGCAGAATTACTGCTTATGCGCTTCACACATGGCTGCTAAACTTTCAATAACTGCTTTTTCTGTTAGCAGCTTTTGCCTTTTAATGTTTTAATTTAGGCCTACATTAGTTTAGACACACTGCTGCGACGGCTGGTTATGTAGTGCACATTGGAATTATTTTTCATAATGGTAAGATTTCAGTTTTGAAGTAAATTTAAGTTAAAGTGAATTTATGTATAGTATCGTTATGGATGACACAATACATAGACAAATAACATTTGAATGAATAATTATTCAGTAAGAATTATTCCTCTTCGCGCAAAGGGCAGTGCAACGGTTGTGGTTCGTATTTCCAAATCTGCGCATAAAAGGTAAATATAAACCAATGTGTCGGAAGTGTCTGCTTTTTAGTAACGGAGAGCCAGTGCATTATTTGGGTTAAATGTATATCATGTAACTACAATGTATTGATTACAAATTGGCTATTGGTTATACTGGCTTTGGTGATGTGGCTTCAGTTAACGGCGGGAGAGCGGCACGCGCCCACGCGGACACGCGACGGTAGAAACGCTCGTTCACAATGCGGCAGTGGCATACACGGCTCCTCTGCTGTTCAAATGTTGGACACAGTAGCCTAACTTAAAATTTTCCCACGGCAGAAGAGTTGTCCTACGTATTGTTCCCCTTATAGTTTTTGGTTATTCATTCAAAATAGCCTGTTATTTGATAGGTAAAATAGGTAGGTATAGGTAATAGGTTGATAGGTAAAAATGAAAATTTGATGCTAATAATTTAGTAAATGTGCATGAAAATGTGATGCCAATAATGATAATAATTCAGTTTCCCCCAATGGCATTGCAATCAGATTTTTAGAACAATTTTAATAAGGGACCAGGTTTGACGCTGAAAATCTCATTATTTCTGTGGGAAAAGGAAACTTGCTCTTGACTCTGATCATTTTGGTCCTCATAAATTAAATTGTTATTTGCAAGTCAAACATTTTTTGGTTCTGATCACAACAAGTATAGGCTGGAAAATAGGCTATTTGGGCGTAGGCCTTCACTGGCCTTTGCCTTGTCAGGTAGGCCTGTTTGAAACTGAGTTCCTGTCTTGTCTGAACAATGTCGTCTATAAACGGGGTTGTTCTAAGCCTATTTGGATCACGACCCTGCCGGGATGTTTATTTTTTTTCTTTTCCATTTAACCTTTATTTTACCAGGATAGTCCCATTGAGGTTATAAAAAGCTATTTTACAAGACAGACATGGGCAAACACTTAGGGGAAACACTTTTTAGTTTTCGACAATGCAACATAAAAGCACACAAAAAGAACGCAAAACAAGCGAAGTTTGCAAAAAATGCCATCAGGCGCTAAAAGCAGTGAAATTACAGCTCAAAACATTTGCACTTTGCAGCAGAACCTGTTTCCAATCTTTTTACCGTAGCTTTAAATCGGGGGTGTCCAATGTTATCCGAAAAGGGCCGGTGTGGGTGCAGGTTTTTTGTTTTTAGCCCAGCTCTCATTTAGTGGTTAATTTGTGGAAACGGGTACAAAAACCCGCACCCACCCCGGCCCTTTTCGGATAAGACTGGACACCCCTGCGTTAAATTCTCTGCGCGGTGACCGAGCGCGGAAGCTTCAGACGTTTTAACGATTGGGTGAATGTTCGACACGCACAGGGCGTCTGCGCATTCTTCGCCTTGCCTCCATCATTGGTTTAAAGGAAGGACTGAATCCGGTTAAAGAATGTTTGACAGTGTGTCTGCCTGGTAACATCAGCTTGGCATGCTTTATTTTTAGTGCCCAGTTGTGAACATAGGTGGCTTAGTCCTTCCGTGTGTAAGCATAATACTATTTTTGAAAAGTTTAAAAATACATTTAAAAAAAAGGGGTTCTTGTGCATTTATTTGTGGGTTGTATACATATAATAATAATAATAATAATAATAACAATAATAATAGGGGCGGCATGGTGGTGCAGTGGGAAGCACTGTCGCCTCACAGCAAGAAGGTCATGTGTTCGAATCTTGGCTTGGGGCCTTTGCACCCTGGGATAGGCTCCAGCATCCCCCGCGACCCTGCTCAGGATAAGCGGGTGTAGATGATGCATGGATGGATGGATGGACAATAATAATAAAAAACGTGGTTAATTTATTTTTATTTTGAGGATGGTGTCCAAGACGAATGTTTAGAAAGATAACGGAACAAAGCTTTCAGTTTCATGTAGGTGGCAGTGTAATGGCTAAAGAGTTGGTCTTGTAACCTAAAGGTTGCAGGTTCGATTCCCCGGTAGGACACTGCCGTTGTACCCTTGAGCAAGGTACTTAACCTGCAGTGCTCCAGTATATATCCAGCTGTATAAATGGATCGCTCTGGATTAGGGCGTCTGCTAAATGCCTGCATACTAAACTGTAAACAACACTTTCACGAGAACGATGAGATCAGAGGGTCCGCGACCCCTGCAGTGTTAGTTGACATGTGATGAACACACACACACGCTCTCCATTGACTTGTGTCTCTTTGCTTTATCTTTGTTAAATAATAATTTGATGCATAACATGATAGAGAGCATAGGCTGCATTTTGTTTGCTTGGTTGTCTGGTATAACCACCTAACCCTGTTTTCTGTAGGAATTTATGTTGCATATTTGTACAATATTGGTATAACTCATGTACTGTATATCTCTGTCCTCTCTCTCTCTCCCTCCCCCTCTCTCTCACTCCCTCTCTCTCTCTGAGGACTACCAGTAAATACTTTACATTAGTCCAGTTCACCTCCATTTTGCACATTTCAAATCCCTAACCTATGTCTCCAGCTCTCCCCCCTTCTTCCTCTCTGTAGTCCTGGAAAATGAGTTGGAGCAGCTGTTCTTATGGTTATGCCCTGAATGAAACACAGACTGAATAAAAAATTGAAAAAAAAGTTTTTTTTTAAAGAATTTAAAAATCAAAGGCACACTATAAAACGAATACCCCTACCTCATCACGCGCACACACACACACACACACACCCTCCAAGGTCTTCAGTACTATTAGGCCCCGTGTGTCTTTGTCCCTGTATTAGTGAACGGTGCTCATTGTCACAGTGGACACCTTTGAAGTGTGGGGGTTTTTTTTTTTTCCCCTTCTTCAAAATGTCTGAAGTCAGTGTTCTGGAACTCCGTTGCTTTCCATTTTCAGTCAGCCTTAGAATGTTTGGTTAAGAACATTCTAATCACGTATTTGTGACCTCGCACCTCTGCAGGGTGAAACAGCCTCACACACACAGCACCCCGTTCACCGCACAGAACCCGCTATATAAGTGCACCGTACGTAGCATTCTGAGCAGGGACTCAGGGCTGTGAAACTCGGTTAAAAAAAAAAGAGATGCTAGCCGCTTTCATTTAACATTTGTTCGCGTGGTGTTGAACAGTAACGTTACTGTACGTAGCCTTTGTTTCATTGGCGTTAACAGCCTTCCCTTGGCTCTTTCATTTGATAGTTTGGAATCGCGGTGGGGAATCGGTGACCCGCGACCGTATGCTCGCGTGTGTGTAAGACCGGAGGCAAGGGCCGGTTAATTGGGGGTAAAATTAAACCTCGTGGGGTTTTTTTTTTTTTCTCTCTCTCTTTTTTTTTTTTTTTTAAACAAACCTACAGAGTATTTTTATCCGATGGTCGGAGTCGGTCTTTCGAGGGGACGAGTCTTTCAGAGAGGCTGAAATGCTGATGTCGGGCGGAGCAATGGGGGGCTTGTGAGGCCAGACGAGGAGCACAGTACGCCTCGTTCTCTTCACCGATTCACGGCCTTCCTTTCGGCATGTGGGGTCGGGTTCCTGCAATCCCAGGCAGTTGGGGGGTCACTGCCTTCTCTCCCCTCTCAAGGTGGCCATCTTTTGGTGCCTTTTGTAGGCGGCAGTGTAGTATAATGGCTAAGGAGCTGGTCTTGTAACCTTAAAGGTCGCGGGTTTCATTCCCCGGTAGGGCACTGCTGTTGTACCCTTGAGCAAGGTACTCAACCTGCATTGCTCCAGTATATACAGTGTACGTCGCTGTGGATAAGAGTGTCTGCTAAATGCCTATAATATAATATATAATACATTCTCTGAGGAAAATCTACACGTGATTCCTTCCCCCCTGTACACATTATTGTTATGCGTGGGTCGCGTCTAATTTTCAAACCTGAAAAAAGAATTTTAACCCTTTGAAGAGTAGGGGTTTTTTTTTTTTTGGAATGTTATTTTTTTCAAAAATCTAAATCCGTGTTCTAGAACTCCACTGCTTTCAGTCACCAGTAGTGACTGGGGAAGTAAGTACTATGTTGCATACTTTGCATTTAATGCTCCTGGAAGAACTACTTCATCTGGATTACATTCCTCAGCACATTAACAGATATCTTAATATCTGTGGAAACTGAGGATAATTACAATGATTATCGATGTCACAAAAACAACAACAATATTACTATTACTACTACTACTACTACTACTACTACTACAACTACTACTACTACTACTAATAATAATAATAATAATAATAATAATAATAATAACAATAATAATGCATTGCATGTAATAATAGTTGTAACAGTATAGTTATGTGGTTGTGTGAGAGCTGCTCCGTTCTTGCGTGGGCGCAAGTGGAACCTGAGGAACCTGAGCATGAAGATGTGCTTATTTTTTGGGTGTATTTTGGAGGTTGAGGGTGTGGGTTGACATTTTCCAGGAATGGCTTTGTCAGAGTGTGGATTTTTTGGGCATGGCTTTGTGTGAGGATGTGCACATGTTTGGTGTGAATGTGGTTGTGGTTGTGTGTGAGTAATTGGAAATTTTCTGAGTGTGTTTGTGCATGAGTGTGAATGCTTTACACACACACACACACATATATATAAATATATAAAAAATAAATATATATATATTAGCATTCACATTCATGCACAAATACTTCAAAGTACACACATGGTTGTGTGTGATCACAAATGTCTTATGGGTGTGGCTGTGTGTGATTATGAGTATACTATGGGCATGGTTGTGTGTGATTGTGCGTATGTTATCAGCGAGGTTGTGTGTGATTGTGCGTATGTTATCAGCGAGGTTGTGTGTGATTGTGCATGTGTTAACAGTGCGGTTGTGTGTGATTGTGCATATGTTATCAGCGAGGTTGTGTGTGATTGGTACTCGGCCTGGTACGCGGTGTGTCCAGTGCCATCACAGATGCCATCAGCATAGTATGCAAATGGCTGCCACAGGACAGTGTTTTTGCATGAACAAATTGGCACAGTCGGACCACTGCTGAGTCGCTTCAGGACTGAATTTTGAATTGCAAAGGGGCTCAGCCCCGACTGTGCCGTAGTGTAGCGTGTCCAGAATGGGGGTCGGTTGTGCTGGGGGCTGTCAGGCTTGTGCTGTCTGACAGAGGTGTTGAAACAGCAGCTGCTTTTGTTTTTATTCCTATTAAAATGTATCTTTGTCCTGGACAGATGCTTTTTTTTTGTTGTTGCCACTTTACAGTCTTGCATCTTTGAATGGATTTTTTTGTCAATCATGTTTTTTTTTTTTTTTGTAAACACACCAAAGAGAATGGGGAAAGCACAACTATGAAATCAGCTCTGTGCAATTTTTCTGTGTAAGTGTGTCCTATCATATGCAACAGTATTTAATTCAATGTTAATGTTAAATATATGCCTATATAAATGTAATATTTACTCCTGTTTAATTGTGGAGAAGCAGTGGAGAAGCTCTTGCTGCACTGTAGAGAAGCTCTTGCTGCACTGTAGAGAAGCTCTTGCTGCAGTGTAGAGAAGCTCTTGCTGCACTGTAGAGAAGCTCTTGCTGTATTGTAGAGAAGCTCTTGCTGCACTGTAGAGAAGCTCTTGCTGTACTGTAGAGAAGCTCTTGCTGCACTGTAGAGAAGCTCTTGCTGCAGAGTGGAGAAGCTCTTGCTGTATTGTAGAGAAGCTCTTGCTGCAGTGTAGAGAAGCTCTTGCTGCAGTGTAGAGAAGCTCTTGCTGCACTGTAGAGAAGCTCTTGCTGCAGTGTAGAGAAGCTCTTGCTGCACTGTAGAGAAGCTCTTGCTGCACTGTAGAGAAGCTCTTGCTGTATTGTAGAGAAGCTCTTGCTGCAGTGTAGAGAAGCTCTTGCTGCACTATAGAGAAGCTCTTGCTGCAGTGTAGAGAAGCTCTTGCTGCAGTGTAGAGAAGCTCTTGCTGCACTGTAGAGAAGCTCTTGCTGCACTGTAGAGAAGCTCTTGCTGCACTGTAGAGAAGCTCTTGCTGCACTGTAGAGAAGCTCTTGCTGCACTGTAGAGAAGCTCTCGCATAGCCTGCTGACACACAAGCTGGGTTCATCCCACGTGAGTCTGAACCAAAGACTCTCTTAAAATGAAGGCCAGTGTACGTCCTGGTTTCTCTGTCCACCAGTGCTCTCTACTCAAAGCTAAATTGCTGTGTACACCATTCAGACCTGGGTCAAATACGTATTTGTTTTGGATTCAAATGTGTTTCTTTGCTTTACTCATCTTGTCTGGTGTATTGGAACCAATTAAGTACTCTCAAAAAAGTGCAAACCCTGCCTTCTGGTCGTACTGCCAGGCCCAGTTACACCAGGCAAGATCAATAGAGCACAGAAAAGTATTTTAATCCAAAACACATACATATTTGATCCAGGTCTGGCACCTATAATGCTGGCTTGCCTACAGATCACAGTAAAGTATTTCATATGAAGACTCAAGGCAGCCTTTAGCCATCGATGAACTTCAGTCATTCACAAACTTATGAATATTCACCAAATGTAGGGGAAATTGTGATCCTGTAGTTGACTGCGCTGGTTAAATTATCCGGGGCCCATGTTGAAATGAAAAGCCCTAAGAAGGTGCAGGACTCCCCGCCCTGTCTTTCCTGATGCCAGGGAGAGGTCATTCTGCAGCGCTGCCTGGCACATTCAGACGCCTGTACCCAAGCGAAATGTGAAATATCCTGTATCTGATGTCGTCCAGAGCAGCGATTCCAAACTTTCCGACCCCACAGAAGTCTTCAGATGTTTGCCCCCTGAATCAGGGGAGTACGCAGCAACCTGCTGACAAAGTGCTTTTTACATTACATTACAGGCATTTAGCAGACACTGTTATCCAGAGCGACTTGCACAACTTTTACATAGCATTTTTACATTGTATCCATTTATACAGCTGGATATATATACTGAAGCAATGCAGGTTAAGTACCTTGCTCAAGGGTACAACGGCAGTGTCCTACCCGGGAATCGAACCTGCGACCTTTCGGTTACAAGCCCAGTTCCCTACCCACTGTGCTACACTCCGTCACTCCGCTTTTGCGTTGGTTGCTCATTTCACGTGTGCACAGTTTCATTTTGCTCAAGTTTAAAAAGGCTTTGGCGGCCTTCTTTCCGCTGACTTCCCTAATTGTTTTATCAGTCCTTTTGGGGAAATAAACTGCCGGTGTAGAACAAGGGTACGGGTGGGTTAGAACTGGAGTGGAATGGCTATGGTACCTGCGTGACCCTGTGAGACACAGCCGGGGGATGTCCGCGCCTGTCAGGGCAAATGGCACGAGAACCAGATTACCTGGCGGTGCGGGAGAGCACCTCCCAGCCAATCACGTGGTTGAGGAGCGGTTGGGAGCAGTCTCGCGTCAACGGCCTCTTTTCCTGAGGAAGGCGAGCTTTTGGAAGGAAATGGTCTGCGGAATTAACGGTAGCGGACGTGCTGTAATACGAGGGGTCTGCAACCCTGCTCCGAAAATCTGTTCGTAACTTTTTGGAGATATCCTGCTACCTGACAGACAGACGGACAGACAGATGGACAGAAAGACGGACAGAGAGACAGACAGACGGACAGGAAGACGGACAGAGAAACGGACAGAGAGAGAGACAGAGAGACAGACAGAGAGACAGACGGACAGACGGACAGACAGACAGACAGACGGACAGATGGACAGAAAGACGGACAGAGAGACAGACAGACGGACAGAGAGACAGACAGACGGACAGACAGACAGAAAGATGGACAGAGAGACAGACAGATGGACAGAAAGACGGACAGAGAGACAGACAGATGGACAGAAAGACGGACAGAGAAACGGACAGAGAGAGAGACAGAGAGACAGACAGACAGACAGACGGACAGACGGACAGACAGACAGACAGACGGACAGATGGACAGAAAGACGGACAGAGAGACGGACAGACAGACAGACAGACGGACAGAAAGACGGACAGAGAGACGGACAGAGAGACAGACAGACGGACAGAGAGACAGACAGACGGACAGACAGACAGAAAGATGGACAGAGAGACATACAGATGGACAGAAAGACGGACAGAGAGACAGACAGATGGACAGAAAGACGGACAGAGAGACAGACAGACAGACAGAGAGACAGACAGACGGACAGAGAGACGGACAGACGGACTGGGGCGAAAAAGTCAGCCCCTGTAAACCCTGTTGTCGGCGGCAGCACGTAATAGAGGTCAGGTGCCGGTGCGGTTTGATTCCGTCAGAATAAGGGCTGCTTTTGCCTGCCGCCAGGTAAATTATTATGGGATGGCGCCAGGTGGCCAGTTGGGTCTGGGTCCGTACGGCCCTCGTTTTGTTTTCTGCCCCCAGGCTCCCTCGCCAGAGCCCTCCGTGGCGTTGTGTTTTTCCTTCTGCGGCCCGGAGAGGCCATACGCACACGTTTGCGGACGACTGGGCAAAACATTCGATTTTGATTGCGGTGCTGCGGTTGGACGTGCATGCCAGTGTTCATTTGTAACAGCAAAATCTCTCTCGGAGGGAGGGAGATCACAGCAGTGATGTCATAACTTGTCGTAAGAGCATAAGATATGAGCGCAACTGAAAAACACATCGATTGTCCAATGCAGACAACAGCATTTTAAAAGTGGAATGGATTTTCCTAATGAGAGAACTCAATTAAAATTTTGTGTAAATGAGTGTAAATGAGGATTGTCGGTTAGATTAGGGATCTGGAAAAAATCACGAAGTGTAGGCCTGGAAATGACCCATAAGGGAAATCAGTTTTCTTTTTTAAAGTCATAGTATATTCAGCATCTGTTCCAGCATGTAATGGGTTAGTGCAGGCCGCAGGAGTGCCCCCAGATTTCACCAGCGACAGCTCTGCGAGCCGCCCAGTAAGGGAGAGTACTTAAGACAGTGACTCTGATTTAAGTACAGAAGTTTAAGTACATGGATAGAATAAAGATAAAGAAGAGAGAGAAAGAGAGGAGGAGTGAGAGAGAAGAAATAAAGGCGAGTGACTGTATCGATATCTACGCCTGGTATTACTGTTGAGTTTATCTGTGGAGTTTAGGACTGCCCCGTCCTCCAGCAGTTACTGCTTTCACCCCCAGAAACAAAGAGCTTCTTCTTCTTTTTCTGCTTCTTCTTCTCTCTCTCTCTCTCTCTCTCTCTCTCGCTCTCTCTTCCTCCCTCCCTCTCTCAGGAGGAGCTGGGAGCTCAGCCAGCACTGGAAAGCCTATACTCTGTTGCGTAATATTCCATATCTTTACCTTACATGAACTCTGGAATACTCTGCAGCTGTGTGTACAGAGAGAGAGGGGGAAAGAGACAGAGAGAGAGAGAGAGAGAGAGAGAGCAAGCAGGGAAAGGGAGAAAGAAAAGCAGTGAAATGGAGGGAAAGAGAAGGGTGAGAGAACCAGAAAAAACAGAGAGAGGGAAAAGAGTGAGAGGGGTTAGAGAAAACTAGACAAAGTGAAAAAAGCGAGAGAGTAGAGGACAAAAAAGAGGAGAGAAAGCAAGAGAAGAGTGCTGAGAAGAGAAATACTGAGAATGTTTTTACTTAAAAGCTCTTTAAATGAAAACCATCGGTTAAAAAAACAAAGACAAAATAACCCAAAAAAAAGTCATTTTAAAATGCATTAAAGGGGGGAGAGAGAGAATGCACGAGGAAGCAAATTGGAATAAATGGGGTGAAAAGTGAGTTGAAGAGAGAGAAGAGAGGGAGTGGAGAAGCAGGAATAGGAGAGAAAAACCAGATCAAAGGGAGCGAGAGTGAACGATGGGGGTTATGGGAGAAAAACCAGAGAAGGAAAGAGAAGAAAGAAGTGCAAGAAAGAAAAAAAAAAGTGGGGGGTGAATTACAAATAACGTGAGAAACGAGAGAATGGAGTGAAGGGAAGATGCACAGAGAGAATAAGAGGGGGGGAGAGAGAGAGGAGTGAAAGATAGAGAAAGAAAAGAAGCAGAGAGAGAGAGAGAATGTGAGTGTCTGGGTGATGTGGCTCTGGGCTGTGGCTCGATATAACAGTAATATGCATTTCAGTGTAACCCAATGCAGCTCAGCTGAGCACAAAGAGACCCACAATGCACTGCAGGCCTGCAGTAAGGAGCTTGCTTACGCTGTCGGGTGATGTGCCAGCCCCTCTGTACTCATACTCCCTGTTTATTATTAAGTCACAAAAACTCTGTCGGAGAAGCCTGCTTCAATAGCAGTTTAATTTAATAGCATTTTAAGTGTGTGTGTGAGTGTCTGCTGATCACCCGGGCAGTCGGTGCATCTCTGCATGAATACTGCGGCATGTTCTGCTGATCACCCGGGCAGTCGTGCACCTCTGCATGAATACTGCGGCATGTTCTGCTGCTCGGTTTTTGAAAAGGACTGTAAACGTGCGTGTTGTCAAAGTCCAGTGAGTGAGCTTGTGTCTTTCAAAGGCCATTTCCTTCTCAGTGCGATGTGTGTGTGTATGTGTGTGTGTGTGTGGCTGTGTGCCTGCCTCTCACTGCTGGTAGTATATTGACCTTGCTGGAAGGAAACGGTGTGTGTGTGTGTGTGTGAGTGTGTATGTCCCCACTTGTATGCTCCTAGTAATGTATCCTCACCATGTAGCAAAAACCTGTATGTGTGTGTGTGTGAAAGAGAGTGCTGTGTGTGTGTGTGTGTGTCGGGAGGGGGGGGGGAGAGGAGGGGTGCTGGATTCAATTAACATTTGTCCTCCGCTTTGCCTGCAAGTGTTTTTTTTTCTCTCTTGAAAAACACAATTTGGCAAGTTCACCGATCACAAAATTAACTCACCAAACTATTTGTGAAAAGTAACACTTGCATGCGTTCGTTAAGGACAAATGGCGACTGAATCCAAGCCAACGTTCCCCGCGGTCCAAAATTTCAAACTTTTTTTGTTTTAAAAAGAAATTGGGAAAAGGATACTGCCTCCTGTTAATGGTAGATCGGTAACCCTTTGCTCACGCTTGAATGTCTTAACCCTCCTGTTCTGTTCATTTTTTAGGTACAGCAAAAATGTTCCCGGGTCAATCCCCATACAGGGGGGGTTTGCAAATACATGAAACGAACCATTTTCATTTAAAATGTTGATTACACTAATTAAGGCCAGTAAGAAGTTTCATACTGAAAATAATTTTAATTTTTCCTAGATTTTCAAACTTAAAAGGTCATTTGACCAACATACGAGTTATTTGAATTCACACTTTCTGTTGGGGAAGAAAACAATAGTTTAATAAATCTCACCTGACAAAACTTTTAGGGTCACTGAGGGAAAACAAAATCCATATTTCGATGCAGGCTTGAAAGCTCCCCTCTTCAAATTACACCACAGCTCCCCTGACTCCCATTTGATAACCTTTCTTTGTCTCTTCCTTTCTTTGGATTTCCTTTTGGATAATGTTATGGTGATATGTTATCTGTCTGATGGTAGGCCCTTTAGCGACAACACAGCACAACACAAATTGTTGTTTGTTATGCTAATAGTACGCTTGTCGATTGCAAATGGGACTCTTGGTGATGTCGCACTTGTGTATTCCTGAGAGTAGCACTATTGTACATCCCTCTGGATGAGGGCACCAGCCCAGCACTTGTAATGTAATAGATCACTGCTAGGTCAAGCTCAAGATGCATAAGAATGAACTTGTTTTTGTGCATAACTGCATGTCCAGGTATTTCCATCTCCTGCTTTTGGCACACCTGTGAGGTACGCAGGCAGTGGACCTGCACTGCAGCATGATCTTTTCACCTGTCCCTAGCTGGCACCTGACACATTTAAGTTACCTGGGGGGTGGGGGGGGGGGGACCCATTACATTACCTTTTATTTGGCAGAATCATTTATCCAAAGAGACGTACGATAAGGGCATATCGAAGGTCATTGGAACAACTACAGAACACAGGTCCGATAAGGTACAATACTCATTGAGTATCGGTTATCCATAGCTATGAACATCAAGTCTAGTTCACGCAGTAAGCATTAGGCTAAGTCAGTAAGGTTATGGCAAGTCAAACTAGAAGTGAGGCGTGATTTACAATAGGTGTGATAAAGAGCTACAACACCAAGATGATTGTACAGAATTGACAGAACGCAGAATTGCTAGATGAAGCTACAAGGGCAACATGAAGGTGGTAGAAGATCGAGATACTAGGATACCAGTGATGTGCGACACCGATCCGAGATTGGGAGTAACCCCGCGGAGGCGTACTGCTAGAGTCAGTGAGGGTACAGTCTGTGGATATGCGTCTTCAGACTGCGTCCGCATGCCTCTAAAGAGCCGGGTTTGTGTGTGAATGTCGCTGAACAGGGATTCTCTGCTGTGCTGACCCGGTTGAAGCGGTGCCTTCGTGGGCCGGCGCTGCGATTGAGGGGCAGTAGTTTGCGCGGACGGGGTTGGGGCGGGACGCGGCGGGGTAGGATCGGCGGGCGGCGGGGGGTTGGGGGGGGGTTGGGGTTTGGGGTCTGTGTTTATTGACTCTCAGACCCTGGTATTGGCCCGCGGTGGAGGAGAATAGGTGGCAGCGCTCCAGGACGGGGAAGTGTGTGTGTTTTTTAAGTGAGCGTGAGGACAGTCCTGCTGACTTAAGCATTCTTGCGGTTTTTCTCCCTTTCGTTCTGCACCGAAAGTAACTGCCGTGGGGGGGGGTGGGGGGGGGGGGCGGGGGGGCGTAGCGGAGGGCGGGGGGATAGGGGGGAGGGGAGGGGAGGGGAGGGGGGGTTTGATCAAAAAACACATTGAAAACATTCCATGATTCCAAAAATCGTAGGCCTGTGCGAGTCTTTAAAGAGCAAGATGGAAAAACCCATGTCGCTCGACATCTTGCGGCAAATTTTTTTCTTTCTTTCTTTTTTCTTTCACTTCTTATTTATTTTCACTCGTCCAGGGCAGTTCCAAACACCCCCCCTTCCCCAACCCCCCAACCCCCCCAATCTCGTTTTTGTTTGATTGTATTTTCACTTTTCGAACGGAGGGACAGAGTTTAAGCTGCTCCGTGAGGATTGGAGCGTTTCTGAGGGGACGGGGAGAAACGATTCTGTGGTTTGCTGGTGCTGAATTAGAAACAGAGGATTTGGACCGGGCACGGTTAGTGTGCGGCAGCATGTGTGCGTGTGTGGCGGCATGTGTGCGTGTGCGGCAGCATGTGTGCGTGTGTGGGAGGGTGTGTGAACAATAACGTTACGCTGTGTACACATCGGACTTCCACTTTCCGGTTGCCGTCTCGTCATCTTGTGTGTGCGTGCTGTGTGTGTCTGTGTGTGTGTGTGTGTGTGCGTGCGTGCGCGCACTATGTGTGTGTGTTTGCGCGCTCTGTGTGTGTGTGTGCGCGCTGTGTGTGCACATGCTGTGTGTGCGTGTGTGTGTGTGTGTGTGTGTGTTACATACAAAACCTGTCCTCAGTTGCCCCCCTCCCATGCCTCTGTCCCCTCCTACAATGCTCTGTGCTTCTATTTTGTAGAGCAGTTTCTCCTCCTGCTAGCATGCACGCAATACTCAGTGGTGCGGTTTCTCCTCCCAAACCACAGACACTGTGTGTTCAGTAGAGCAGTTTCTCCTCCTGCTGGCATGCATGCAATACTCAGTCGAGCGGTTTCTCCTCCCAGACCACAGTCAGCGTGTGCAGAAGGTTCGGTAGAGTGTCTTCTTTTACTAGGCCCTAGATCAGGGGTGCTCAATACGTCGATCGCGATCTACCAGTCGATCGCAAAGGTAGTATTGGTAGATCGCATGAGTACCAAGGTGGTTGAACGTGACACTTCCCAGTTGTCTTTAGGCAACAACAAATCAAATGTGCATAATTTTTTTATTCTTCAGTCATTTCAATGTACTTTAAAACGTATTTTTCTAAGCCTAAATTTCCCACTATAAAAATTCACCCGAACCGTCTGGACGTGGTAATGAGAACTGTCAGTTAGCTATGATTGACAGACCGTGCCCGGTTACCATAGCTACCCCCATGCTACGCGCTCTCTTTGGGAGACTGAATTTCCACAAGCTAGCTAGCTTAGTAGTATATCAAGTATCGATAGATAGCTAAGGTAAGGACGTTGACTTATATCCAATTATAATGTTTGCTATCTAGCTAGCCAAGTTAAGATAAAAGCACAACTATAACGTCCTCATAAAAGCAAACTAGCAAGCTAACGTTATCGATAACATTGCCTTATGAAAGCAAACCTCCTAGCTAGCTAACGTTAGCTAGCTAGCTAAATGAATATCTGATATTCTGATAACCAGAAATAATCTAAAGGCACTCTAATTTAAGTGAACCTAACGTTAGTCAAATATTTGCATTGTCTGAACAGCAGGATGGTGTGTCCTGTCAGATTTCTTTACGGAGCGTGGAAATGGGAGTGGTTACTGTATTCTTGACGCAGCAAAATGACAACTTTCTCAACCGGTTGAAAATAGGACGATGAATTTAAAACGCATATTTCTCCAAAAATACAGAACGGACATATTTAATACTTTGCTCATTGTGTTTCTTCAATGCCTCTTGTGCAAATAGCATATAAAACCGAGAAAGTGTGAAAATCACCATGGTACTCCTTTAAAAAAAATAGACGTCAGCCTATCATCCATCCCGTCACTTGATTGATATAGGGCAGCCAGTTAGATGACATCTGAATTTTTCTGACACTTAGGTCACTGCGCATGTGCAAACAACGGCGCCAAGTGCAGCAAAACTAACAAGCTAGTCAGTCCAAGTACCGTTCCACCATGACTGATGAACATTTGGAAGTGTGCTTGAGGCTGGCTGTCAGCAGCTACTGTCCAGACTATGTATCCCTGGCTGATTCAATTCAGTGCAAGTCATCAGAGTAAACTCAGGTAATGACAAAAAAATGTACATAGTTAATTATGTTGTGTTGTGCAATATTGGCTCATGCGGTTATGCAAGGTACATCAACATACATTGTACATATAAAGAATCCTCAATATATTTGTAAATAAATATATGTTTCGCATTTTTGTTGTGGGTAGATCATTTTGACTTGGTCATTTTATAAGTAGCTCGCATGCTGAAAAAGTGTGAGCACCCCTGCCCTAGATAATGTGATACTGCAGGCTTCTTTGTGCGGTGGTTTCTCTGTGAGACCACATGTGCTGTGTGCAGTCATTTCAGCAGGGTGGTTTCTCCTCCTGGAATGCAGAGATTGTGCACAGTGGTGGTGGGGGTCAGGCTCAGCTGCACTAGCCTATTTAACACTGATGAATGCGTATGGAATGGGGGGGGGGGCGGGGGGGGGGGGAGGTAATGCATGGGGGAGGCGGGGAGGTAAATGCATGCTGTGTAGAAACAAGCTGGCTTTCACAGCGATTTAAAAAAAGGACTCCAAAGCCGCTAAGTGTGTCACCGCTGCTACCAATGGCCAAGTCTCAGAGCTGCTCGCCCTGATTGGCCGGTCACTCTGATTGGCTTCTTGTTTCTCGTTGGCTGCGAACTACATCGAGGGAGTGGCTTTCTGTCATCGATGTGGAATTGCACTCCGTTGTCTCGTTGTCTTGTGTGTTTGCGCACGTGTGTGGGTCTGTGTGCACGTGCGTATTCGCTGGAGTGTTTAGCATTTTGTATTTTTGAAAAATTTGGCATCTTCAATCTCACCCGAATTTCGGACGTCCGATTCGCGACCTGTGTACCTCTGTACACGCGACCTATGACAGTGCTAGCATATACGGCCCCTGCTGCTGGCTCGGGAGAGCGAAGGCGATCCGCGATTTTCCTCTGAAACGCGCGGCTGCCAGCCAGCTGCTCGTTTTCATATCGCGGCCGCAAGCCGCGCATGTGCAGAGCAGAGGGTGGAGGAGACCCAATCATACGCCTGCGCTGAGAGAGGTGGCCGCAGGCGCCCCGTGCAGCCAGCAGGAGTCGCTCTGACACTCTGAACAGTGCTATACCCACTACCGACGGTATCCCTCCCGTATCCCTGAGCGACGCGTAGCCCATAATGCACCGCCCCTGTGGGGCTGCCGGCCACAGTCCGCACTGGCATGGGCCGGATTCGGTCCGCAAGCTGCACTTGTACTGACTGAGCTACCCAGCAGCCCAGCATTTTATATTTTTTGAGCAAATTTGGTACCTTTATTTATGAAGGAATAGTTCACTTGTTTACTTCAGTCAATAATCATCATGGAAAACTTACCAGGCAGGAAGACAAAAAAACAAGAATATATTAGAGCTGTTCCTGTTCCTGGCTTAGTATGTGGCCTTCCTTCGAATAACCATGGTCAGATATTTTTGTTCCGTAAGGACAAAGAGGTTGTTAATGCATTAGAACCATGCTCTACAAGTTTGGATTTTCAACTTTGCCCGAAAAGCTGTGTGACCACCTAACAGCAACTTCACAAAGGGCTGCACTCCCCCCCACCCTTTCTCAGAAAAAAAGGTGCCATTTCTGACTCCTTAAAAACACTTCTGACGTTTCGCCTGTTGTGAAAGAAAAATGCTGTGGGTGGGATTTTGGCCAGTCCAGTGCCTCTGCCTTCCGAACAATGATGGGTTTGTCTTCAGCTACCTAATTCTTCCACTCTAGGACCTGCAGGACAACAACACAAAATCCGGTCTTTAAGAGAGCTGATCTCTGTATTCACGGAAAAAAAACAGGCCTTACTTGAGTCTGGTACACAGGCCAGACCCCACCCGCTGGCCCTCTGATTGGTCGGTTTGTTCTTTAGATTTTTTTTTAGCAAGCTCTCTCTTTTTGGGAGTCCAGTGCACAAAAGCTCTTCATACTCCAACTTTTGAGTTACAAATTTGAGCAGCTGTTTCTTTTATGGTCTCTCACTTCAACATTTTATTGTCATTTCAACTGCTGTTGAATGGTTAATGTAGTGTAAGGATAGAGGCCAACCGACGCTTGTTGTTCAAAGATGACAATGAGAATGTGTGGCGGTTTGGGCTGACTGGAGATTAAAGTCAATTCTCAAGCTTTGCCCAAAATAATATGATCAGAACCTGATTAGGAATCCCGTCTCTGCATTTCCAGTGTGCCTACTCAATCAGTTTTCATTGTCAACCAGAAGTATACTGTAATATATTGTATATATGTGTCCTCTTTTATAATGACGATACATCTCACAGCTGTGTAATATATTACAGTTTTAAAGTAAATAAATTTTGTATTTGCCAATATATATGTTTCAATATATTTTCAAATATATTAAATTTCTGTAATGGTCCAGTGGCCCCAAATTAAGTGTGAGTTGCACTGTGTGAAATCATTTTACACTGGGAAAGCAGAGATTTGTTTGCTCACCCGTTTATTTAAATTTATATTTTGCAGCAGTAATTACACAAATTTATTATTGTAATTAATTATTTTTATATATATTTTACATTACTTTACATTACTAGCATTTAGCAGACAATCTTACCTAGAGGGTGTGTGCGCGAACAGGGGGAGTGTTATTTAGGAATAGGAAAATGACGTCAGTGTCTTCGATGTTTGCTTCTGTCACCCCCGTAAAGCCATGAAGTTGTAGAAAAAGCTTGTGAGGGGATGTGCGTTTTTTGTTGTTGTTGTTGTTGTATCGTGGTTTTTGGAGGTTGCGTCAGTCCCTGGTGCGGAGCAGGGCTGGAGCTGCTCGGAGGTTTTGGCGCGGCCTTCTGACCGCGAGGACGATCCGCGCGCGGCGGGGTCGAGAAGGCTTTGACGTGGCACAGGCCGAGCGAGGGGAAGGAGGGGGGTGGGGGGGGGGAGGGAAAGAAAATCATTCCATTCGGATTAGATTGTGCGACCGTGCCGTTTCCTCTGGCTGTGTCTGTTTCCTGAGACACTTGACAGAACTATTTTAAACCGAGAAGACGAGGCTGTGAAAAAGGTGTCTCCGTAGGCTGGGGTTTTGATGGGCTGGCGTCAAGTGCTGTTTACCTAAATCAGCCGATAGCGCTCGGCCTCGGAGTCGACAGCACCTCGGCGAACGCAGAATTTACCGGTGCCGCGGAGCAGATTTTTCTCGGGGCTGGAGCTGGTCCCGCTGGACGTGGTCCCGCTGCCTCCGTCTGCAAAACTCGCCTTTTTAAAGAGTTGTGGTTTTTAGTTTTGAGGGGTGACACGGCGGACCTGGCACTAGCTTAAATCTGTCACAGGAGCGAGGTGGGAATTCACAGGAAGTGTGATGCTGTGTGCGTTTGTATTAAGGATGATTTCGGAGGGCGGTGGGGGGGCGGGGGGGGGGGAGATTTTATGTGATAAATGTGGTATTGCCACAGCCCTCGAAGCAGAACTGTGTGTGTGTTTACAGTATGTGCCTGCATATGTCTCTAGTACTGTGGATGTCTGTCACAGAGTGTGTGTGTGTGTGTGTGTTTGTGTGCAGGGGTATCTGCCTGCCAGTATGGCTGTGCACCCAGGTGGGTGCTGCGCATTGGTGGTGGGCCAGGTGAGTTCCCTCTCATCACTGTAAAGCACTCTGAGCGTTCGGAAAAGTTCTATATAAATGCAAATCATTCATTCATTCATTCATTCACTCGTGTTTGTGTCTCTGCGTTACTGTGTACTTGTATGTGTTAATGCCTCTGTGTGCTGTGTGTTTGTGTGCTGTGCATATGTGTGTGTCTGTGTAAATTGTATATATGTGTGTGTGTGTGTGTGTGTGTGTGTGTGTGAATTGTATGCGTATATGCGTGTATGTGTAATGTGTTTGTATATATGATAATGTACGCACTGTGTTAGGGTGCACTATGTGTCCCCAGACTGTGTTAATGTACGCACTGTGTTAGGGTGCTCTGTGTCCCCAGACTGTGTTAATGTGCGCTCTGTGTTAGGCTGCACTGTGTCCCAGGACTGTGTTAATGTGTGCACTGTGTTAGGGTGCTCTGTGTCCCAGGACTGTGTTAATGTGTGCACTGTGTTAGGGTGCTCTGTGTCCCAGGACTGTGTTAATGTGCGCACTGTGTTAGGGTGCTCTGTGTCCCAGTGCTGTGTTAATGCGCACACTGTGTTAGGGTGTTCTGTGTCCCCAGACTGTGTTCATGTGCGCTCTGTGTTAGGCTGCTCTGTGTTTCAGGGCTGTATTCTTAGAGGTCATGTTGTGCCACTGAATTACTGAACAGCAGGCTGCCCTGGGGTGCAGAAGCATGACCTCAGCCAACCTCGTTCTCTCAGTCCAAATAAACCCTCCCACACACGTGAACAACGCGGGCTGAATAACGTGCTCTTCTCTCCTGAATCCGACCACTTTCCCTTCGCTCCTGTGATCGCCTTTCAGGCATAAACACAAACTGCGGGCTAGCTGTGCAAATGAATTGATACAATTAATAAATATTAGAATAACCAAAAATATGTATTTCGTTCTTTGACACTTTCATTCATGACGTGTATTTCCAAATCCCTAGGACACTATGGCTGACTTGTAAGTATATAAATACTAGTAGTAAATGAACTACACTAAACCTTAGAAATAAATACATTAATGAATAGAGATGGTAATGAAATATCTTGTGCGTGTGCGTGTGTGTGTGTGTGCGTGTGTGTGTGTGTGCGTGTGTGTGTGTGTGAGAAGTTTAGAAACAGGGAGACGGAGAGAGAGGGGGGCAGACATGGAGAAAGAGAATGAGAGAGAGCAGGAGATAGTGTGTGAGAGAGAGAGCAAGCAAGATAGGGAGGGGGAGAGAGTGAGAGAGAAAGAAGGAGAGAGAAAGAGTGGGTGAGAGAGAATGTGTGTGAGAGAGGGAGAGAGAGAATGTGAGAGGGGGAGAGAGATGGAGAGGGAGTGTGAGAGAGAGAGAGAGAGAGAGTGTGAGAGAGACCGAGCAAGAGAGAGAGAGAGTGTGAGAGGGAGAGAGAGCGAGAGAGTAAGAAACAGAGGGAGAGAGAGAATGTGTGCCAGGGCTGGTAGTGTGGCGTTTGAATAAAGGGCAGGGCAGGGTGCCCGGCGCTGGCAGGGCCTTGGCATGCCGCCCCACTGCCTGGCAGAGCAGCGACTGAGGAGAAAGAAAGGAGGGAGAGGGAGAGAGAGAGAGAGAGAGAGAGCGAGAGAGAGAGAGAGTGGGTGAGAGCGAGACTGAAGAAGGGCATGGGAGGAGGAGGAGGGGGTGAATTTCTGTTAATAGTGCATCCCTTGTTCGGGGGAAGCAGGGCTGGGGGTGCTGGCAGGAGCGCTGGGGAAATCTCTGGGTTGATTGCATGCCGGATTTATCCTGCATTGTTTATGTGAAGGGTACGGCTGAGGCCTACAGACCTCAGTGTGTCTGTCTGTCTGTCTGTCTGTGTCTGTCTGTCTGTCTGTGTGTCGGTGTCTGTCTGTGTGTGTCTGTCTATCTGTGTGTCCGTCTGTGTCTGTCTGTCTGTCTGTCTGTCTGTCTGTGTGTGTGTGTCTGTGTCTGTCTGTCTGTCTGTGTGTCGGTGTCTGTCTGTGTGTGTCTGTCTATCTGTGTGTCCGTCTGTGTCTGTCTGTCTGTCTGTCTGTCTGTCTGTCTGTGTGTGTGTGTCTGTGTCTGTCTGTCTGTCTGTGTGTCGGTGTCTGTCTGTGTGTGTCTGTCTATCTGTGTGTCCGTCTGTGTCTGTCTGTCTGTCTGTCTGTGTGTCGGAGTCTGTCTGTCTGTATGTGTGTGTCTGTGTCTGTCTGTCTGTGTGTCTGTCTGTCTGTCTGTGTGTCGGTGTCTGTCTGTGTGTGTCTGTGTCTGTCTGTCTGTCTGTGTGTCTGTGTCTGTCTGTCTGTCTGTGTGTCGGTGTCTGTCTGTGTGTGTCTGTCTATCTGTGTGTCCGTCTGTGTCTGTCTGTCTGTGTCTGTGTGTGTCTGCGTTCATCTGTGTCCGTCTGTGTTTGTCTGTGTCTGTCTGTCTGTGTCTGTCTGTCTGTCTGTGTGTCGGTGTCTGTCTGTGTGTCTGTGTCTGTCTGTCTGTCTGTGTGTCGGTGTCTGTCTGTGTGTGTCCATCTGTGTCCGTCTGTGTTCGTCTGTGTCTGTCTGTCTGTGTCTGTCTGTCTGTCTGTACATCAGCCTGTATCTGTGTGTGAATGTGTGTGTGCCTCTGTGTGTTTGAAGTGTCGTACCTGTATATGCCTACAGTCTACAGACGCATACAGTCTGCGCAGCCTGCTGTGGTCTCCTTGACCTTCCCTGCGACTGCGCCACGCCACTTGCAGAGTGTCCGTTGGCACACCCTGCAAGGGCAAAAAAAAAACAAAAAAAAACCCTGCAGCAACCAGGATGCAAGTGAACCACGTAGCTTGCCTGGGTCCTGTTGTGTCTGTCGTGGTAAGAGAACTCCAGTACCCACAGTGCTCCAGTCCTTTCCCCCCGTCAAGCAGTGATGTCAGCATTCTGCGGGCCCCGAGGGAAGTTTGGGCGTGTTGTGTCAGGGTGAGAGCCATTCTGACGCGCCGGCAGCCGAACAGATCTGGTGCCCTTGGTTTTTCAGCGCGGCGCATTTGTTGACACGGTTGGTGTGGCCGTTGGTTACGCCCAACTGTATCTCTCCCGGCGGGGGGGGGGTGGGGGTGGAGGGGGGTTGACTTTTTTTTGTGGTTTGATAGGGAGCAAAACTCACCGCCCAATGCAAAACAAAACTGGTATCAAGTGCATACATTTTGGTTACTTGACGCATCGAGCGTCTGTTTTGCCGTGGATGATTTGCCAAACGCGGCAAATCCTGCCAGTAACTCCTTGGAATTCAGTCGTTAACTTAGTTTGCCTACTTAAGAGTCGTGCACACGCACAAACAAATCACCTCTCCGTTCAAATACTGCGTATGACTTCCCTGAAGCACTGTGCTGTGCCTAATATTGCTGAATAAACTATACTGTCAGTGTCCTACTTTTTTTTTTTTTGAGATGAATATGAGGCAAGCAAAAGTGCTGACAATCAGATTTTATTGCACGGTATTTACATGCTTCTACAGTGTGTTTTTCCATTTTACTGAAACAGCTGTTTTTGTGTTGAGTCCCCCAATTTTCAGCTGTGCAAGATGAAGTAAGAGGAAGACTTACAGGTCTTAACTGTTGCTTTCCTTTTGCACGGATTGTTCATACCTACAAGAGCATCTAGTGTTGCATTTCGCCATTGTTTTCATCTGTGGAGATTGCATTTTGGAGTCAGTGGGCATACACCATACACATACAAGAGCAGAGAACTAACCATGGCTGAAAAACAACTAATCTGTAAGCTGAGAGGACAGAAGAATTCATTAAGAATGATGGCACAGAAACTGGGTCTATCAAGTACAGCAGTTTGGAAAGGCTTGAAAAGAACTCCCCGGTGGACTCAGAAATAAACACTGTACAGGTCTGCCATGGACGAGGACTGTAGCTGATGACAGACAAATCCTAAGAGTTGTGAAGAAAAACCCTAAAACAAACATTCAGTGACATCACCAGCAGGCTCCAGAGTACAGGGGTGAAAATATCACAAGCCAGTGTACACAGAAGACTTCCAGGACAGAATTATAGGGGCTATGCTGCAAGATGAAAAACTCTTTTATCAGCAGCAAGAATCGACAGACCCGATTTCAATTCGCCAAAGAACACAAGAAGAGGTGAGCCAGATGAGTTGTGGAACAAAAGTTTTATGGACAGATGCGACCAAAAGAAAATCTTTTTTCCACAGCGATGTAAAGCCGAAAGTGTGGAGAAAGGAAGGAACGGCCCAGGATCCAAACCATCCCACCTCATCTGTGAAATATGGAGGGAGGCTGTGGCTTGGCTTGAGTGTGTATGGCTGCTTCTGGAACGGGCTCACTTGTCTTTATTGATGATGTAGATTTTTTCTGGCTATGTACAAAGAAACTCCTTCAACCTCATTGGCCAGCGCTACATCCAGCAGCAAGACAGTGACCCCACACACACACTGCCTACGCAACCGAAGCATTCATCAATGGGAACAAGTGGAAAGTTTAGGACTGGCCAACTCAGTCAGTCAGTCTCCTGATTTAAATCCGACCGAACGTGCAGTTCACTTGCTGAAGATGAGATTGAAGACAAAAAAACCCCCCGAGACAAAGATCAACTGAAGACGGCCCAGAAAGACATTTTCCAAGAAGACACCGAACGCTTGGCGATGTCTGTGGGTCGTAGACTCGATGCAGTTATTTCATTTAAGGGCTATGCAAGCAAATGACCGACTTTGGTTACTTTGATTTTCTTCTAAGTTCATCTGTTAACTGTGCTCACCTGAAAAGGGGGGGAGACTGTAAAATGGTAGAACATACGCGCATGTAAACACCGTGAAATAAAGGCTAATTGTCTGTACTTTTGTCTCATATTCAACTTTTGATCTCAAATCCAAAAAAATGCCTTAAGTATACAACAAAAAGAATAAATTCCACTCTACCGTTACCATACTTTAGAAGGGCGCTGTGTAGGCTAGCTAGCAGGAAACATTCCACCAGCTCCACACACACTGCGGGGTGCTCAATGTCAAAGCTATGACGTGGAGAAAGCCATCTCTTCTTCTTACGCATCATTATTTTCACGAGTATAATAAGATTACTGCGCTGTTATTTCAGCTTCTGCGTTGTTTTACATTTGAAAATCCTCATTGTCTGGATGACTTCAAAATGCCCTCAAGGTAGTATTCGAATTCATCCCTGTTTTTTTTTTTTTTTTTTTTTTCTACAGTCAGTGCCAGGGTGGGATTAGATATTAGATCGCACACGGCGCTGTCATCGTAGTGTGGGGGGGTCTGGTGGGGGTCTGGGGGGGGTCTGACGCGTGCTCAAAGGTGCGGTCGCCGCTAAGCCCCAAATGGGTCTCGACGATCGCTCAGACTTCACAGCAGTTCCAGCTGAACGCACTGAGGCATAAAGATAACGCCCGAGAGCTTTTAGAGATAACGGCCAAGAGCTTTTAAAGATAACGCCCGAGGGCTTTGCTGTGGGTCCGGCCCAAACCCTCAGCTCTCTTTAGACCTCTGCAGTTTGATTGTTTCTCCTTTGCTGCCCTCACCTGAAACAGAAGATCAAAGAAATGTGGTTAACTTTTATTTATTTTTTATTTATTTTTCTGTCGTTAACAGCCGTGTACTTTTGCAGTGTGACGTTGGAGGAAAAAAAGGAGACAGTATAAACAAACTGTGGCATCACCGGCAATTAATTTTAATCTGAACAGGAGGGGGTGGGGAGGGGCGGGGGGGTGGGGCGGCGTTTTAACCAAGGTTGCGGTCATTACTGTGTCAGTTAAGTCAATTCAGGAACTGAACTGAAACGCTATTCGTGAAAAATTTTTAAATGGGCGTGATGTTCTGCGGAGGTTCAGCTAGGTGGCGCGTGGGCAGGCACCGCACCCGTTTCTCTGCCAGGCTCTCAGGGCTGGGTACGCAGCGTCGTTTGGTGCAGGAACGGGCCTGTTGTACCGCGGTTGGCCATCGGCACAGTCCCTGGAGAGGGTGGTGGGTGGCTAGGCCGCCAGATTTCAAAAAAATAAAAAATAAATAAAAGAAACGTTATTTCTCATCGCCCGTGAGAGACTGCGTTCGGCGCGTTTGAAACGGTCTCGTTGAGGTCATCGGCTGATTTCACCATCGTGCGTACGTCCGTAAGCGAGCGGAACGATGTGGAGAGGTGAAAGTTAACGTATAATGGAACAGATAAAAAGTTTAGGTGCAACACGTTAGATTTCTATAGCTGAAGTGTATGCTTTAATTGTACATTGCTCCCTGAAAAATAAACTAAAGAAAGAATATAAAGAAAGATAGCTGGCACTTTAATTCCTGGTGTGTGTCTGTGTGTGTGTTTTTTAAATAGAGGTTTGAGTGTGAACGTGTATATTTTTGAGTATGTGCATGTGTGTATGTGTGAGTGTGCGCAAGTGTGTGTGTCTCTCTGTGTGTGTATGCGTGTGTGAGAGTAAGTGTCTGTGTGTGTGTGTGTGTGTATGCGTGTGTGAGAGTAAGTGTGCGTGTGTGCGTGTGTGTGTGTGTGTGTGTGTGTGTATGCGTGTGTGAGAGTAAGTGTGCGTGTGTGTGTGTGTGTGTGCGTGTGTGAGAGTAAGTGTGTGTGTGTGTGTGTGTGTGTGTGTGTGTGTGTGTGCGTGTGTGAGAGTAAGTGTGTGCATGTGTGTGTGACTCGGCCAACTCTGGTGTCTCGTTTACCTTGTACAGACCATCACCACAAATTGCTTGCAGGTTTTCACACATGGTAACATGCCAGTTTGTAAACCAAGGTAATTACCAGCAAATCAGCCTCACACTTCCAAAGCTATCCTTTCTTTCTTTGTTTGAACAGAGTGTGAAATGCTGTTTATTGTTTGGACCCCTATTTTTTATTTATTTATTTTTTGCTCAGGGCTTAGTCATAAACTATAGTAATGATGCTGATTAGAATGGATGCTTGCAATGCTAGTTCAAAGCCATCTCTAGCCAGAGTTAATCATAGCAGTGGCTGGAGAGAGTTTTATTTCCCAGGAGTCAGTGTTTCTTTCTCAGTGGAAAAATCCTTGAGTAAAATCACACTGTGGTGCGATCTCCCCATCACCAGAGAAGGAGGACCTGGCCTGAGTCAGCTCAGTAGTGTTGCAAGACATACGCTTCCAAGAACCTACAACTAATCTGAGATTAGTTAGCCTAGCTGCTACAGCTAATCTGAGATTAGTTAGCCTAACTCCTACAGCTAATCTGAGATCAGTTTTCCTAGTCCCTACAGCAAATTTGAGATCAGTTAGCCTAGCCACTACAGCTAATCTGAGATCAGTTTTCCTAGTCCCTACAGCAAATCTGAGATCAGTTAGCCTAGTCCCTACAGCTAATCTGAGATCAGTTTTCCTAGTCCCTACAGCAAATTTGAGATCAGTTAGCCTAGCCACTACAGATAATCTGAGATCAGTTTTCCTAGTCTCTACAGCAAATTTGAGATCAGTTTGCCTAGCCGCTAATCTGAAATGTTTTTGCTGCTGCTCATAACCACATAATATTATTTATGCCATTTGCGATGGGTGTAGTTCCTACACCATTTTAAAACAAACACACATACTGCATGTGCATGCATGGATAGATGGTCTGGTAAAAATACAATTCTGCGTCTGCATTGATGCAGAGTGAAATGTCCAGTGTTGATTCAGCTCTAACAAAGTACATATGAACCATTTCACTGTGTGTTCAGCCTATCTGAAGGATGTGTTCTTGATGCAGTGCTCCATCGTTCAAAATGCCTTACCGGGGTTATTTTCACCTTTAGGATGAGCCGACAGATTAGAAGATAGAAAAAATACATGTGTTAAAGGGAGAGTTGTGATGCCAGCGCGGAGTTGGTCATTCTTAATGGTCTTAATGGTTACTGGCACCGCCGTCAGAAGAAAGGACTAGGCGAACGAAATCTTTTGAGAGAATATCTAGAAGGCTCATTATGACCTGTGCTTTGCGCCTGGGCGGTGTGGATTCAGCGCCGTTACGCAAAGCTACCCACCGCCGCCCGCCCGGACACCAATAATTAATTTCTTACTTGTTCCGGTTTGCCTTTTTGTCTACTTATTGCTCGTATGCGCGTGTTTGGTTCGTATTTGGTGGCGCGTTTACAGGGGAAAGGGCATACAAATTGGCATACTGTGTGTTGGCATACTGGCATGCACGCACGCCCGGGTTCCTTACCCTCCGGCCGTGCGTTGGGCATACGAGTCTCGTGCCCCCTTTTCACGCCCGTCTCTCGCAATTCTTGGAACGACGGCTCTAGTCCAGCCCGCGTGGAGCCGCCACTGCTTGCGAGGTCCCGAGTTTCTGTTGCTCAGCAGCCCCAGGGTACACAACTGGGAGGTTCTGAGGACCACGCGACGACTGTACCGGCAAAACCTGCGACTTTCTAATTATGTGTCAGATTTGAAGAAGGCGGGCTTTGTTTTCTTTTGTTTATAAAAAAAAAAGCAAGCTGTCACGTGTCGCGCAGCACGGTTGATCCTATCTTCCGCTCACAAAGGACTCGGAAGGGAATTATAGTTGTATTTTATAGGTACACAGGAAAACACGTTTTATACTGTTTATGTAAAGAATGCTATCAATTTTACCGACAACACTAACGATATCCTTTATAATCGTCCGCGTAAAAATCTATCAAATTTGGACCACACTTCTAATAACGAAATGAAAGAATTTTTTCACCGCTGAACGGAAAACGAAATGGATCATTTGAAAGTTTAAGATTAAAAAGTCCCAAAATCTTTCATTTTTCTTTTAGCACACTATTGCTGGTTTTTGTTTTGAACGAATCTCTCTATATACGTCATTATAATCTCATGATTTAATTGAAATTATTATGCCAAAATGTGAGAATGTGGAGATCACAACGTGATTAAATAGATCTTTCAGTGTTGTTGAGTGTCTCTAACGTCTCTATTTTGTCTTTCCGTTTGGCAAATTTTCAGTTTTGGAAGTTTTTTAAAATTCGTTTTTCCTTAAAATATATTACATTTCTAGCTGGATTTAAATGTATTTAGCCAGTAGCCTACTTCGTAGTCGATTAATGTAAAGTGTGCAATTACAGGACGCTTTAGGCGCAACCAAGTTCTCTTTTTTATTGTAGGGCCTCTTTAAAGTATATCCACATTTGCGCTTTGATTTGAATACGTTGGATGGAAAAATTAATCCGTTCAGAATGAACAGATTTATTTTCTAAACCTGGGTATATCGATTCTTGCCTTAATCTAAATCCCTGTCGAATCAAGGCTGCTATCTAGAGTGTGTGGAACAATGTGTGACTCATCGCCAAATGGTTGTAAGTCCGTGGGCTTTGGAAATGCTTGAGTTCCAGGAAAATTCGTCTGGTTTTTATCAATGGGCGACCGCAGTAAATTGCACAACTCTCCACTTATATCGCTTTAGTGCAATCTTTTCAAGGTTTATTTTGTTTTATTTTATTTTTATCCCCATCGTGAATTCTATTCACCAAACCACCCTTGCCGGTAATTAACGCTGACATGCTAGACCGTCTGAGAGACCTCACTGTTACGTTTTTCTTTCACCAATAGTTGAATTATTAAACGGAATCATGGTGACTGCGGACACGAAAGACAATGATATCCTTTTGGCTCTCGAAATTAATGGAGAGGACGAAGCAGTGTTCTCCCACTTTGTGTAAAACGCCTACCACACAAATAATGCATTAACTCACAGCCTGTTTTTTTAATTATTATTTTCGTTCCTTTATCATTTTCATTATCATTTTTTTACACCAGGTAGGTAGGCTACTCGAATGTAAAGAACATTTTGTGTTGTTTAAATGTGAAAGATAACCAAATTACCTTTCCCTTAGCCGCCCTCGATACTTTACTTTTCGCTGACACTCGAATATCACTTGGCTTTGTCCTAACTTTGAATAAATACACCAATCACATTTTTTTTCGTTTCTAACGCTGTTATTTATTTTCCCGATAATCATAATATGACAATAACATTTTATTATTAATGTGTAGGCCTACTGTTAATGCGTTATTCGGTCGCTGAAATTACCCAAGCAAGTCTTTCTTTGCGTAAGACACGCATTTCCTGTAATAAAAACCGTTATCGCCTTAATTTTTATTTTTAGAAAAGGGAACTGACGTTAAAAATACATCTGAAAGACTGATTTGAAGACAAAAAACCTGACGTAACACTCAGTTCTGCTCTGTTGCTGTTCGTGGTTCTTACCACGTATTGATGCTGCTTTGATTTTGTAGCAAAAACAACCTCCCTCAACATCGGAACACCGGCACAAGTATGTGTATTTAAATCGACTAAGTATGCATTTGCCATGATAATGTAAGTATATCCTAAATGCCCCAAACCATGTAGGCTATTTCAGACACCCTTCAGACTACTTTTTTATTTTATTTTATGTTTTACAATGTAGGCTATATATCTATAGCAGTAGTCTTAACTTCCATTACATTGGGTTCATTTCGAAAAGAGGACTTAACCGTAAACGTTAACGGCTGAACACGTAAGTTTAAAAATGAAACAACAACAGCAATACAACCTATAGCGGAATCGTTCGCATTTGCCTACAAGCACGCGGTGTCTTTGAATGTGCTGTCCCATTCGTTGATTGGTAGGCTACACCCAAAAGTCAGAGGGTTTTGTTTTTTTTTTTTTTGTTTTTTTTTACCGGTCGTGTTTTTTGACTTGTAGGGCCTAGTCCTTTTCATTGGTGGGCCTATAGGCTACCTTGTCTGCTCTTATATAGGCCTATATCAGTAGGAGTTAGGCCAACTGCCAACGAGTAAGCCTATATGGGCTGTTTTGGGCCTTTTCAGTTTATCCACAATGAAAATGCTAGAGGTTAGCTATAAGCGGGGGAAATATGAATGAGAAATTAGAATTTCGCCTGTGACACATGGTTGTGTAAATTAATAACGGGTAGCTTATTGCGTTTTTTTTTTAAAAAAATGGAGTGGTCTGGGATTTTCATTCAGACAGAAATGGTCTTGTTTGTTTCGCGGTTGATTCAGTGAAATGTCCGTTGTTAATTCAACGTTTGAATTGTTTGTGTCAGTCGAGGAGTGACCACGCGCAGGCTTATGCTGTGAGAGTGCGTACCTGCTTCCGAGGAATGATCACTTTGATTGCTGTGAACTTTAAACCTCTCGGTTAAGTAGCATATCGAATTAATATAGACTCTAATCATTCATTTATTGCTGTATCACGAGTGACGTCTGGTCATGTATTTCCATTGTTGCGCGTTATTTTATAGAGTAGGGAAACATTTCATCACCATTATCAGTGGTCTGAGGACGTGCGCTAAATGTGCTTTACCCTGATGCAATGGTGTCTACACTGACATTGAAAAGTTGAGGACGGGACATGTGTACTTTCCTTTAATGCATTTAATGCATTAGTCGCTTAGTTCAATTTTGTAGGCCTACATTATTTCATCTCATTTTAAGTGCGCGGTGTATATATATGTTTTTTTTTTATAAATGTAATTGTAAAAGTTACGGAGGTCGTATTTAATGAGCAAGCACCATCATAAGCCTGTTATTGTCACTTTACAATAACATAAAGGAAACATGGTACTATTAGTTCTAGCAGTACACACAATACAGTAGCTGTAAACATATCAATTCATATAATGACCAAACTATTTGGATTATCAAAAACAGTTGGACGATCTTCAGATGTTTGATTGCTATTTAATAGCTGACAAAAACAGTCGGTTGTGTCATTTTGCGTTTAAGTAATGAAGTAAAACGAAATCTTTTCATTCCAGAAGGAGATGTTAATTTCACTTAAAAAAATAAAATAAAATAAAAAACTCACCCGCGCGACCGAAGCTCGAACGAACGAATGTGTTTGGTGAATTGTTTCAGCGTAATTACAAGCAAAAAAAGTTGCTTCCTAAAGGGAACACATTTTCGTAGTCGTTATTGAAAGGCAATGTCAAATGCCTTTGCCGGGAATAACATGAGGCGCTGATTCTTAACGAGGAAATAATGTTGGACCGGTTATAATCATATCCATAATTTAAAAATATTTGTTATTGGCGCGCGCTTTCATTCTGAATAGCCTATTTGCTTAAAATAAACAGCTCGTGCTTAATCGCTGCTCTGTTCTGCCCCTCGTTTTAAACCCCTCCCTGAAAGAGTTAATCCGCAGTTGGCAGACTTAACCAGTGGGTTTTAAATGGACGCGTTTAGAATAAGAAGGGCCCCGAAAGGATTCCTTTATGTTTAAGAACGGTAGTTTTTTTAACGGTTTTTTTAAACGTTTTTTCCCACTTCATGAACCAATTGCTGAAATTAGGCTATAGGCTATGTTTATTAAATGAATCGTCCGAGTTGTAACAATTAATAAATACTAAATGTTTAATATGAGCAACCCACTGAAAGCGTGAGTCGTCACGAGTTTTGGCAAATTAAGGAGGCAAGCCCGTTGAAGTAGCCTATTGCTAGCTAGACAAAGAAGCCTTTCGTGGTATTGAAAATGGCTCAGCTACCCCCCCCCCCCCCCCCCCCCCCCCCCGATTATAACGGGATTTTACATAGGCCTAAAAAATAAATTGGTGTCTAATAAAGTGGTTGCAAACTAAGTACAATGCAGCAGAAAGATACTCTCGATATTAAACTCAAGAAATTGATTAAGTGTTATACCTGTGAGTGTGTGTGTGTGTGTGTGTGTGTGTGTGTGTGCGCGCGTTATATTGTTTCAGACAAATCTATCTTCTATCACTATGAAATAAAGGCAGGGGTTAGTTGTGTCTCCCAGTTGGCTGCTTTAACTCTGCCAGGCATTTTCACTGACACCTCTACCTGAAAAACATCGTTCTCATCGGCCACAGGCCCCGTAAGTTTTTTCAGAACTCACAGAGCTCCATCCGAAATGAAATCATCAAATTTAGTTCCCCGGTCATTACAGCCTTCTAGACGATCTATGTTCGCCTAGGCCAGTTGCCATATTCTAGCTCAATTTGAGCATGATATATTTTTTTTATATATATCCTCTTTGTTTTATTAAAATCAGGCTCGAAAGTAGCCTACCAACTAAATCCCGAACAACGTCGACTTGTAAATCCAACAAAAGCCATGCAAACTACAGTGATGCCAAAGAGGCTATTCATAAAGACTGCGATAATATGTTATTTCTAAAGATAATCTGCACTTTATGAATTTATTTTATTTTATTTAAAAAAAACTAATAATTTTTGTCTCACAAGTTAGACAATTACATTGATATTGGAAAGTGCATTCGTTTTTTCATAATACGTTACGTGGATATGGGCTATGATTGTAGGCTACTGCGCATAGCCTAATATTAACTTTATATGCAATTATATTATTTTTTGTTTGAGACGTTCTTTCAACATTTTAGCTACAAAGGTCTTTTATTTTTGAATGCAACTCCTGAGATTAACAGTATTTCCCCCCCCCCACGTCTTTAAATCGCTCTGGAGCGTCTCGAAGTGCCAGTGATGTAAGGTACTGGATACGTGTTGCCTATTTTTAACTGTCCTGTGTGTCAGTTAAAATGAAATGTGGTTTAATTGGACAGAATGTTTCCTTTTCTCGACGTCGTGTATCCGAGTTTCCACACATACAAAAAAAGAAGAAGATTATGGCAGATTAGCCTACCTGTTATTTTAGACTGACACGGCACGGTATGCGAGTCGGCCGAATCCTGGGTGTTTCCTCTCTGTAGTATATTCCGAGTCTCAATATAAATGAAAGGAATGGGCTAAATAACTTTGATCTGAGTTTTCTGTCAGTTTAAGATGTCTTGTAAACTTGGTCTTTCATAGAATTGGTGAGAAAATATTTCAACAGGGTTTAACTTGCCAGGCCGAGGATTGAGAAGAAAGCCATTTATTTGTTTGAATTGGGGGAAAAAGTCATCACTGCAACTTTTGTTACTTTCATTAATTTAAAACCAAATTTGGCCGATGCTGATAAAGTAGGCTCTCGTAAATGGCCCGTACATGAATGCGGTTTGGAGCGCTTGCCAAACTCTTTCCTCTCTCCTCGGTTCGTTCCTTTCCCCCTCCCGTCTCCTGGCAGCCCTATTACTGCATCTATCGCTTTCTCTTAAGTGCTCCGGAAAAAGAAGAAAAAACTCACAAGTTGCCGCAAGTTTTACATTGTCTGGCAGAGAGGTTGGTTGGGCCTGCTTATATAAGTCTTCTTTCCAGATACGTGTGCCTTTTCTGATCAAATCTTGCCCAGTTGTAGTTGAAAGCTCATTTTCAAAAAAAAAAAAAAAAAAATCATTTGCAGTGTTTCGTGGAGGTAAATAGTGTTGTACCATGGAGAGTTAAAGGCGTGATCATATGTTTTTGTTCCTTTCTTGCTTTGAGGTCATAACGGAACGCTGCTCTTCAGTATTAGCCTACTGCGTTTATACAGTAAAATATTGTTACAGTAATGCCTATATTGAGGCGGCATAATTGTAACAGCTGTTATATTTATACAGACGAGGGTTTTTGTTAATTTTTATTTATTTGTGAAAAATTCCCCGCTAAAATTGACTTAGAAAACCATACTTTTAGAGGACAGATGACTGCTTAAAATGATGTGTAATTTTATTTATTCTCAATAGAATAATGCCTTATATCCGAAAATTACTTCCGGAACAGAGTTTTACTGACCTCGATCAAAACATTTTTTTTTTTACATTTGTCGAATTGCTCCGTTCTTTTGGCACTCGATGGAGAACTGGATTGCGCGTGTACACACCTGGAACGGCTACTGCCTGCAACAGCAGTGTAGAAAAAGTTATTGATCGCGTTGCACTTATACCGACTCTCGCACATACGATGCGATTATACATATTTATGTAGCATGTCGGGAAGAAATGTTGATGTTTGATTAGATGTTTTCGATTATAAAACGAGAAGTGTTTGGTATTTTCGGTTGGGTGTTGCTCTGACCCTTGTTCAGATGTGCCTAACACGGTTGGTGCGGAAGGGGAATGTGTATGTCGTCGGCATGTAGATATACAGTAAGGTGAGGCGAGAGGAGAAAGATTAGGATAAAATGCTGTTGAGTTTGCCTCTAGCGAATAGGCTATGGCTGTGTGCGCTGCCGAAGAGGGAAATTTATTGCTCTCTGCAGCAGCATGTTATTTTCTTTCCGTATCATTTTGTTTTAGACTTGCTGAAAAACCTTTGGCAGCTCCTGGAATTTTTTTTTCTTTTTCTTCTTTTTTGTTTTAGGTTTGTTGTGTCCTTACTTTTTAACGTTGCATAGATTTTTATTTTACTTGTTTTTACTGGCAGGCCTATTGTCCGTGCAGGTGTGAACTTCTCGCGAAAACAGTAAAAGGGTGGAAGTGTTTTTAAAACAGATATCTGTTGTTTTCGGTGCGATCTCTTTAATGTGGAAATGGCTTTTCCGAGCTGCATTCCCCCGGTGTTCCTGTTGTCTTACGTTGGGCTGTTATTGTGTTGCCTTTGTGAAAAGTCTCTGCTTTCTGTTGGAAAAGTGCTGCCTCCCCTACACAACAGTTCACTCCTCTCCTAATGGTACTGGTAATGCTAGCGCTAGCTGTACCGGCATGCGTTGTGGTAGTGGTAATGCTATTGGTAATGGTGGCGGCAACCGTTGTGACAATGGTAATCCAAATGCTGGCGCTAACTGTACCAGCAAGGGTTGTGGTAGTGCTGGTGGTAATGCTAATGCTAATAGTAATGGTGTATTTAACAGTCGAGGCAATGACATTCATAATGGTAGCAGCAATGGCAGTGCTAACTGTACTTGCCTGGGTTCCGGTAGTCGTGGTGGTAATGCTAATGTAAAGGTAGCGGTAACAGTTGTGGCAATGGCATTCATAATGGTAGCAGTAATGGTCGTGGTAACCGTGGTACGGCTTGTAGTAATGCTAACGGTAACAGTAATGGTCCTGCTAACTGTAGCAGTGAGGGTGTGGTAATGCTAATGATAGTTAAATCGTCCAGGCTGAATAAGCCCTGCTCTCTTTTTTAAAATAACCCTTTCTGCTTTCTGCCAACTTATTTATTAACAGTCCGAGGGTGATTTGCGGTGGTGGCTTTTCTGAGAGAGTTGTTTTTAATCAATGTTAAAATGAATGACCACATACCTTGTGCGTGAAGCAAACCATTCAAGACGCGTGTGACAAAAAAAAAAAAAAACCGGCCAACAAATTCTTGTTCTGCCAAATGTCCTGGTGTAAAGCAGGGGTGGAATGGATATAACAGAAATGTAGTAAGGGTTCTATCACAACAGATGAAATGGGTTGACAGTTACGACTGTTATCAAAGATGCAATCCACCATTAAATAATTCTTTGCTACGCTATTTTTGGACGTCATTAAAATAAATGTTTCCTGCCTGCTGATCCTGTGAGAGATTTTATATGTGGCACCTGTGAACTGTTACATTTATATTTAGGGTTGAGAGGGCATAGTCTGTGGGATTAGTAAAGAAATATAATATAAAATGTGTTTAGGTAGTACATATGTCAGGCTCATTGGGAAAGAATAAAATCAGTGGAGTGGGCTAGTTTGTGCTTATTTTTAATACTGAACATAAAATTTAAATAATTCAGCTCTGTTCTGTAATAATAATTATAATCATAATAATAATCCGGATCACAAATTGGTAGCATTTGGGTTTGGGTTCTCCTCTGGTGTGTAAAGTGCATCTTTTAATTGGACAGAATGTCAGTAAGGAGATTATTGCAGAAAGAAAATATCACCCAGTCGAAGCTTGAAGCTCCCAACAGAATCACCCTGACCCCCCCCCCCCCCCCGAAAAAAAACCCATATGAGAATCTTTCTTCTCCTTTATTCTGGATCAGAAAGACACCCCGTTCATTTAATCTGGATCAGAAAGACTCCCTGTTCCTTTACTCTGGATCAGAAAGACTCTCTTCTCCCTTAATCTGGATCAGAGAGACTTTCTTCTCCTTTAATCTGGATCAGAAAGACTCTCTTCTCCTTTAATCTGGATCAGAAAGACTCTCTTCTCCTTTAATCTGGATCAGAGAGACTCTCTTCTCCTTTAATCTGGATCAGAAAGACTCTCCTCTTTTTAAATCTGGATCAGAAAGACTCTCTTCTCCTTTAATCTGGATCAGAAAGACTCTCTTCTCCCTTAATCTGGATCAGTAAGACTCCCTGTTCCTTTAATCTGGATCAGAGAGACTCTCTTCTCCCTTAATCTGGATCAGTAAGACTCCCTGTTCCTTTAATCTGGATCAGAGAGACTCTCTTCTCCTTTAATCTGGATCAGAGAGACTCTCTTCTCCTTTAATCTGGATCAGAAAGACTCTCCTCTTTTTAAATCTGGATCAGAAAGACTCTTCTCCTTTAATCTGGATCAGAAAGACTCTCTTCTCCTTTAATCTGGATCAGAAAGGCTCTATCTCTCCTCTTTCTCGAAATTCCATGCTTTGGTGCCTTAATTTCTCCAGCTGCTTGCCTGTTCTTCTCATCAGTGACTTTCAGTGCTATTATTTCCGCAATAGTCTTACTTAAGGTGTCTGTGTATGTGTGTGAATGTCCTGTACTGTACTGTATGTGTGCCTGCAGTGTGCATGTGTGTATATACAGTTAAATAAAAACATTTTGGGACAGTGACACAGTTTTTGTTGCTTGCTTTGGCTGAGTACATCAGCACACTGGATTTGAAATAAAAATAAATAAATATTATGTCAAAGTGCAGACTGTCAGCTTTAATCTGAGGGGTATTTACATCCATATCAGGTTACCCATGTAGGAATTACAGCCCTTTGTGTAGATAGTCCCCCCCCCCCCCCACCATTTTGTAGGAGCTAAAGTAATTGGACAAATTAGCATGATCTGAAATAAAGCCATCATACTTGGTCCTTGTGTACAAGTCATGGGCGTTCAATGACTTCCTGTTGTCTGTGACCCATAGACATCATCAGATGCTGGGCATCTTCCCTGGCGATGCTCTGCCAGGCAGGCCTGTACTGCACCCATCTTCAGTTCCTGTCTGTTCCTCGGGCATTTTTGCTTTCAAGCTTCTCCTTCTGCGAGTGAAGAGCAAAGTGTTTATATACGTACGCGTGTGTGGGTGTGTGCACATATACGAACGGGTGATAAATTAAAGGAAAAACCAACATAAAGTGTCTTAGTAAGGCGTTGGGCCACCACGAACCACCAGAACAGCTTCAGTGCACCTCGGCATAGATGCTGCAAGTCTCTGGAACTCGACTGTCCCAACACGTCGGTCCAAAAGGTGTTTAGTTGGGTTGAGATCTGGTGACTGCGAAGGCCATAGCATATGATTCACATCATTTTCATACACATCAAACCCATTCAGTGACCCCCTGTGTTCTGTGGATGGGGGCATTGTCATCATTGGAAGAGACCACTCCCATCAGGATAGAAATGTTTCATCATAAGATAAAAGTGATCGCTCAGAATAATTTAGCATTGATTTGCAGTGACCCTTCCCTCTAAGGGGACAAGTGGACCCAAACCATGCCAGGAAAATGCCCCCCCACACCACATAACATAGCCACCTGACCCCCTCGCTGTAGGGGTCAAGCTTTCTGGCCTGTACCATTCTCTTGGTGTACGCCACACATGCACACATGGTTTATGCACTGCAGCCCTGCTGTAACATCCCTGTCTATGTAGCTGTCGATGGACTGCTCTCGCTGACCCAGTCTGATCACGTCCTGCATTGACATTCTCAGTCACCTGAGGATGAGTTGCCCTTCTGTTTCTCCTCACACATCGCATTACGGTCATCGACCGTGCACTTTGACCACAGTTTTAGTCCTTATTTACTGATGTCTTTCCCATAGGTCTGAATGCAGGCGTCACTTTAGCCTCTGACGCATATGGGTGTGTGTTTGTGTTTGTGGTGTGTGTTTATATGTGTTTGCATATGTGTATAGGTGTGTGTGTGTGTGCATATGCCTGTGTTTGTGGTTTGTGTTTATGTGTGTATGTGTATGTGTGTGCATGTGCTTGTGTGTTTGTGTGTGCACATGTGTGTATTTGCATGTGTTTGTGTGCGTTTTGATCCAGACGGAGTTGACTCCGCAGTGACTCAGTAGTTTGATCTCAAGGAGAAAGCAAACGGAACCGAAGGGGCCTGATGTTGAGTGAAGGTCCGGTAGGCTGAGGCCGAGGTTCTCCATGTTGTGTGAGAGGTTTTCAGGGAATAATACGCTGGAATAAAGAGATCACAGCACGACCCGCGCCATCAGTTTGCTGACGGCTCTGGCATTCTGCAGGCCTTTATTGGAGCATGGTTTCAGGGTAGTATTTTACCGGCTGCATGGATAAACAGCGGTCATGACTGATTTTTTAAAAAAAACCGGAGGTGAAAATAGCTACCTGTAAGGAAATAGTTTCTGGTACTGTGGGGTGAGTCTAGTCAGCATCTTTACGTATATAAAAAACACTACTGCGAAGGATTAACCGTCCGGCCTGCGAAACAGCGGACATTTTCACAGATTATACACCGTGTGTATTATGACTGCGGGTGTGCACGCGCCGATGATGTGTGTGTAGCAAGGAACTGGGCGATCCAATCAAACCTGTTGTGGGTGTGTTTAAACAACGTGCTCTGTGTGGTTTTTTTTTTTTTCTTTTTGTGCTTTGCATACTGTACGTGCATGTGGGAATTATTGTGCATGCACGTGTGTGTGTGTGGGTGGGTGTGTGTGCATGTGGTGGGAGGTATGTATGAGCATGAATAATTGTGTGGAGGGAGACTGTTCGTATTTTCATGTGTGTGTATTTGTATATATGACGGTGTGCATGTTTGACTGTGACTGTGTAACTGTGTTTATATTTTATATGTGTGAGTGAATGTTGTGTGTGTGTGTGTGTGTGTGTGAGTGTGAGTGCCTATGTGGCCACATGTACCTGTTTTTATGTATACATGATTGTGTGCCTGTGGAAATGTGTGTGATCGTGTGTGCATGTGAGTGAGTGAGTGTGTGTGTGTGTGTGTGATCGTGTGTGCATGTGAGTGAACTGGATGATTCTTTGTTTTTTTGTCGTCTTTCGGCAGTGTACCCCTCTCGTAAGGTCTGGTAGATTCAGTCAAAGCAGTCTAACTTTGGCCAGTGAAGTGGAAGAGTAGCAGGTGCTAAATAAAGACAGGTCTTTTATGAGCCCTTTTAACTGCCAGTGTAAAGATTCAGAAGAAAGAAAGCAGCCATTGTTTTTGCCAACTCCAAAAATGTAAGATTGAAGAAAACCAAACTCCCGTACCAGTCAAACAAGGTGAATCTTTGTGCATTAAAAATGAGGGACTTGTCTTTTGATTGCTGTAACAGTTGTACCAATGAGAGACACTTTCATTTGAACTATAGGTCTTAAAGCTGTTTATTGCGTGTGTGCGTGTGCGTGCGTGCATGTGAGTGCACGTGCGCATGTGCGTATGTGTGCACTTGTGTGTGTGTGCACGCGTGCACGCGTATATATGTGTGTGTGTGTGTGTGTGTGTGTGTGTGTGTGTGTGCACGCGTGCACGCGTATACATGTGTGTGTGTGTGTGTGTTGTAGAATAGCTGGTCCTACAGTGATGTATTTGGGGTCTGCCCCCCCCCCCCCACCCTCTTTGTCAGTGTGCTGAGTGTGCTAGCAGCAGCTGGTTTGAGGGTCTGGTGGGATTTCGGGACTGTGTTCTCATGCCACGCAGTGCCAAGTGGGTGTAACGGGAGCCCCCGAGCGGGGGGAGGGGTGGGGGGGCGGACTGGGAATGCGTGGCGGTTAAATGGAGGCGATGGCGGCTGCGCTCAGGACGAGGACGATTGCGGGGGGGGGGGGGGGGTTTTGGCGATGGGCGTACGTGAAAAATTAGTACCCTTTGGACCTTGCCCGCTTGCGAGATAGGAACTTGTAGATTTGGCAGATTGTGTGCCGTCGGACCAACTGCACACCGTCTCTCTCTCTCTCTCTCTCTCTCATACTCCACACCTCGCTCGCCACCCCCTACCGCCGCCCACCCCCCCCCCCACCGCCACCCCCCCCCCACGCCCCCCACCCCCACCCCCGCCTCTCATTTCCCTCCTCTTTTATCTCTCCCAGAGAAGGCATTGGCTGAGCTGCGGGCGCCTCGGTGCCAAATAGGTGGGCCCTGCCGCACTTGGCAGGGACTCAGGCGATGGTTAGGGAGAGCGCGCGGCGCGGAGGAGGACGGACGAGAGCGAGAGCGAGTCGGAGAGAAAGAGAGGAAAAAAAGAAGCCGCACTCGGGCTTGCCAGCGGTCGCACGCGGTCTTCCAACGTCGATTCAGTTCTCTCCTCTTTTTTTTTCTGTTTTTTGGGCCGTGCGGCTCACCCCCCCATCCGTCCGTCCGTATTTCTCTCTCTCTCTCTCTCTCTCTCTCTCTCTCTCTCACCCTCCCTGTGTCTTGTGCAGGGCCCCCAGATCTGAGCAAATAGCAGTGCCATTTGCCTGCTTTGCCAAGGATTTTTTTTTTGTCTTTATTTAGAGTTTTTTTTTTCGTTTTGGAAAGCGCGTACAAAACGTGTTTATTTTAAGTAATTCGATTCCTTTTTTTTCTTAATCGAAGTTTTTTTTTTTTTTTTTTTTGAACAGGCACCCTGTGTGTCCTTTCAGCTTTTTCTTTTCCTAATTTTTGTCTTCCTGTTTTTGGCACCACCAGCGATCTTATTGCTGGTGCCAGTGCAGAACCCCCCCCCACCCCACCACCCCCCCACTTTGACAATCTTTTTTTAACTTACCTTTTTCCTTTTTTTTCCTCCTCTTTCTTGACGCTTTTTTTGTTGTTTTCCTCTGTATTTTCTATCCAGCTTTAACAACACTTTTTTATGGGACACAAAAAAAACTTGTGCAGGATACAATTTTCTATTTTTTATTTTAATTTTAATTTTATTTTTACAATCGACGTGCTCAGTTTATGATGAAAGTGCGAAATGGTAACTACCCGGCTCAGTTTGTATCTCTCGATTCTGACGGTGTGTGTTGTTGTCTTTCGCGGTGTTTGTGTTTATTGTGAGCCAGCTACGGCCGGGGGAAAAGGAGTATATTTGGATAACTGTGTGGGTTTTTGTTTTGTTTTTTTGCGTTGTGGGAAATTTGGTGAGGAAAGGTGCAGTGTGTGTGGTGCGCCTTGTCAGATCGTCTTTGTTATTTTGGGTTTTGGCATCGGTGCCGAGCCGTGAGTAGTTTTAGCCAGCGTGGGACGGCGAAGTGGCTCTTCACTGCTGTGTTTGACACCCTTGGCCCGAAGCTGATCGGAATTCATTTATTAGTTTTGTCATAATTAAATTTGTGTTTAAAAAAAAAAATTCAGCGGTTTGAGGTGTCCTAAACCTTTGTGGCACCAGGGGCTGATGATGCGTTTAAAAGAAAAAAAAAACAAAAAAAACATAAAACGTAAAACAAACGTTTTTCTTGGTTTGCTTGTCCTGGGAAATGTGAATCATCACTTTGTGCTCGTTTTTTGTTTCTCAAATATTCTTTTTACAAATTTTATGCAAATTATTATGAAAGGAAAGGCAGCGGCTTCATCTCACATTTCAGCCTCAGTATTTCAAACATTTAACTGAATTGTCTTTGAGTTGTTCTTTTTATTAAGTCTTTACAATTAATCGGCAAATATCTCCATTCCTATATCTTGAATTGTGTGCTGTTAAAAACTGAAAAAATTAATCAGCCAAAGTGTGTAAATATTTACATTTAACGATTACCTAGTCCATTGTCTTCCTGGACTGCTTTTTTTGTTTTGGTTACAGGAAGGAAGATTTTCTCCATTCACCCATTTTTTTTTTTTTTTTTACTGATGATCTTCTTCTCTCTGCCCCCCCCCACCGCAGGATGAGTTCCATCCGTTCATCGAGGCTCTCCTCCCGCACGTGCGCGCCTTCGCCTACACCTGGTTCAACCTGCAGGCGCGCAAGCGCAAGTACTTCAAGAAGCACGAGAAGAGGATGACGAAGGACGAGGAGCGCGCGGTGAAGGACGAGCTGCTGGGCGAGAAGGCCGAGATCAAGCAGAAGTGGGCGTCCCGCCTGCTGGCCAAGCTGCGCAAGGACATCCGGCCCGAGTGCCGCGAGGACTTCGTGCTGACCATCACGGGCAAGAAGGCGCCCTGCTGCGTGCTCTCCAACCCCGACCAGAAGGGCAAGATCCGCCGCATCGACTGCCTGCGGCAGGCCGACAAGGTGTGGCGGCTGGACCTGGTGATGGTCATCCTGTTCAAGGGCAGCCCGCTGGAGAGCACGGACGGCGAGCGGCTGTACAAGTCGCCGCAGTGCTCCAACCACGGCCTCTGCGTCCAGCCCCACCACATCAGCGTCTCTGTCAAGGAGCTGGACCTGTACCTGGCCTACTTCATCCACTCGCCAGGTCAGTGCCCGCTAAATGTAAAGGGAGCGGGTGGGGGTGGGGGGCGCGCTTCAGTCTGTGGGGTACTGGCTGATTTACCTTTTTGCATTTTGCTTTCAAGTCTTTATGTTTTGTTTTGGTTTTTTTACATTTAATTCCTTTTTTTTTTACCCCAAAAACTTTTTTTTTTAAATGAAGGCAAAAATTTGCTGTGTGTGAGTGCGTTTGTGCGCACATATCTGAGCGCACGTTTGTGTGCAGTTGCTTGTGAGCGTGCATGTGTGCGCACGTGTTTGTGTGAGCACGTTTGTGTGCACGTGCGTGAGCCTGCGTGTGTGAGCGCATCTGTGAGCGTGCGTGCGTGAGTGTGTTTGTGAGCGTGCGTGTGTGAGAACGTATGAGAGCGTGCTTGTGTGAGTATGTTTGTGAGCGTGCGTGTGTGAGCGTGCGTGTGTGAGCGTGCATGTGTGAGCGTGTGTGAGTGTGTACGCATATGCGTGTGTGAGTGTGTGAGTGTGAGTGTACGCGTATGCGTGTGTGAGTGTGTGTACGCGTATGCGTGCGTGTGTGAGTGTGTGTACGCGTGTGTGAGTGTGTACGCATATGCGCGTGTGAGTGAGTGTGTGTACACGTATGCGTGCGTGTGTGAGTGTGTGTACGCGTATGCGTGCGTGTGTGAGTGTGTGTACGCGTGTGTAGTGTGTGTACGCATATGCGTGGTGAGTGAGTGTGTGTACACGTATGCGTGCGTGTGTGAGTGTGTGTACGCGTATGCGTGCGTGTGTGAGTGTGTGTGAGTGTGTGTACGCGTGTGCGTGTGTGCGCGTGCGTGTGTGAGTGTGTGTACGCGTGTGTGAGTGTGTGTATGCGTACGTGTGTGTGAGTGTGTGTATGCGTACGCGTGTGTGTATGTACGTACGTGTGTGTTCGTGTGTGTACGCGTGTGTGTGTGAGTGTGTGTACGCGTGTGTGTGTGTGAGTGTGTGTACGCGTGTGTGTGTGAGTGTGTGTACGCTGTGTGTGTGTGTGAGTGTGTGTACGCGTGTGTGTGTTGTGTGTGAGTGTGTGTACGCGTGTGTGTGTGTGTGAGTGTGTGAGTGTGTGGTGTGGTTGTACGCGTTTGAGTGTGTGTGTGTGTGTGTGTGTGTGTTGGTGTGAGTGTGTGAGTGTGTGTACGCGTGCGTGTGTGTGTGGTGTGTGTGTGTGTGTGAGTGTGTGTACGCGTGGTGTGTGTAGGTGTGTGAGTGTGTGGTGGTGTGGTACGCGTGGTGTGGTGTGTGTGTGTGTGTGTGTGAGTGTGTGAGTGTGTGAGTGTGTGTACGCGTGCGTGTGTGTGTGTGTGTGTGTGTGTGTGTGAGTGTGTGAGTGTGTGTACGCGTGCGTGTGTGTGTGTGTGTGTGTGTGTGTGTGTGAGTGTGTGAGTGTGTGTACGGGTGTGTGGTGTGTGTGTGTGTGGTGTGTGTGTGAGTGTGTGAGTGTGTGAGTGTTGTGTACGCGTGGTGTGTGTGTGTGTGTGTGTGTGTGTGTGTGAGTGTGTGAGTGTGTGTACGCGTTGGTGTGTGTGTGAGTGTGTGAGTGTGTGTAGGTGTGTGTGTGTGTGTGTGAGTGTGTGTACGTGTGTGAGTGTGTGTGAGTGCGTGAGTGTGTGTGAGTGCGTGTGTGAGTGTGAGTGCGTGAGTGTGTGTGAGTGCGTGTGTGAGTGTGAGTGCGTGTGTGAGTGTGTGTACGTGTACGCGTGCGCACTGTGCTCCAGGGCGGCGGCTCGCCCGGTGCTGGACAGCAGGACGGGTCGCTGGCCCGGGACCAGGTCCTCTGAGCGGCGAGCGGCGCGTTTCTCCGGGTTTCTGCGTCTCTGCCCGCGTGTGGCCTGGCGCCGCCGCCGCGCACTTTTAAAAGCGTTCCCGCGCCCGCCGAGCTGCGAGACGTATGAGTCACCGCGGCCTCGTCCCCCCGCCACCGCCGGACTAATGCGCGTTTTTATTTCCGTTTTTTAAGCATTTGTACTTCACTCAGGTAAATACAATAATGTTTGTGTTCTTCACTTTTTTTTCCCCCAGAATTACAAAATAATTATTACTAGAGGAAAAAAATATAACGACGGATCCTTTAGCCAATGTTCTGCTTAGGCACCTATCTTTTTAAGCCGTTTATTTTTAAAAATATATCACAGCATCCACAAATTGGCTCTTTAATTTTTCACCAGTGTCCTAGTTACAATTCTGAACTGCAGATTTAAATATTCAGTTGCACGAACGTGTGGTAGCCTGTGTTTGCACTAAGAGACAGTGGTAAGCCGTAACTGTTCTGATCTGTTCTGTGTCGAGAATAAATGTGGATTAAAAATATTTTGTTTCATGTTGCCGAACATTTGAATTTTTGGTTTTATTGATGGAATGTTCATACAGTTGTGCTGGTTAGTTGCCAGTTGGTGGTAGCGATTAGCTTTGGTGAAAGTGCCTGAACGTTTGGCATAAAAGTGTTTGCTTTTAACAGTATTTATTTGAGTGCATTCATGTGTATATATATATATATATATATATATATGTATATATATATATATATACACCATGCATGCATTGGCAGTTTCAAGTTAAACCTGTATTATATCAGCTCAGTGCTCCTTTAGCACAGCATAGCACAGCTCAGTGCTCCTTTAGCACAGCATAGCACAGCTCAGTGCTCCTTTAGCACAGCATAGCACAGCTCAGTGCTCCTTTAGCACAGCATAGCACAGCTCAGTGCTCCTTTAGCACAGCATAGCACAGCTCAGTGCTCCTTTAGCACAGCATAGCACAGCTCAGTGCTCCTTTAGCACAGCATAGCACAGCTCAGTGCTCCTTTAGCACAGCATAGCACAGCTCAGTGCACCTTTAGCACAGCATAGCACAGCTCAGTGCTCCTTTAGCATAGCATAGCACAGCTCAGTGCTCCTTTAGCACAGCATAGCACAGCTCAGTGCTCCTTTAGCACAGCATAGCACAGCTCAGTGCACCTGGAGCACAGCATAGCACAGCTCAGTGCACCTGGAGCACAGCATAGCGCAGCTCAGTGCTCCTTTAGCACAGCATAGCACAGCTCAGTGCTCCTTTAGCACAGCATACTGTAGCACAGCTCAGTTCACTCTTAACACAGCTCAAGGCAATTTTAGCACAGTTTGGCTGGCCCAGTGTGCTGTGGTTTAGGGCACAGTTTTGCCCAGTGTCCAGGGCAAAGTTTTGCCCAGCGTGGGTAGCGCCGGTGTTCAGTGGTTCAGGGCACAGTTTTGCCCAGCGTGGGTAGTGCGAGTGTGCAGTGGTTCAGGGCACAGTTTTGCCCAGTGTGGTTAGTGCCAGTGTGCTGTGTGGTGCATTATTTGGGCAGCGCAGTGCCCACCCCCCTGTGGGTGGAGCGCAGTGCTCTTTATCAGGGTTGGCTAATCTGCCGTTTGCCAGCGCCTTTATCTGGCTTTACCCACCCCGGTGCCCATCAGCCTCTGCTGCCCCTGGCACTGCCCATATCCACCGTGTCCCAATGCCTTTATCTGGCCTTACCCACCCCGGTGCCCATCAGTGCCTGCTGCCCCTGCTGCTGCCCCTCAGAGCTGGAGGTGCCACGCTGCCCCCCCCCCCCCCGGCCCACTGCTGTTTACATACTCTCCAGCTGCTACTGTACTTACAGTTCAGGCATTCAGCACAAGCTTTCAGCCAAAGCTGCACACTTTTAAGGTTGCTAGAAAACCGCCGCTAGTGCAACAGATAAGTAAAACTACACGTGTGTGTGTGTGTGTGTGTGTGTGTGTGAGTGCGTGTGTGTGAGTGTGTGTGAGTGTGTGTGTGTATATGTGTGTGTGTATGTGTGTGTGTGTGTGTGTGTGTTCATGAATGTATGTGTGCACTGCACGTGTCTCACGTGTGTATTTTTTGTGCGTGTGTGTTTGTGTCTGCATGTGCATACGTATGTTTGTCGGTGTGTTTACATGTGTGTACGTATGTACGTATGTTTGTGTACTTGCGTGTGTTTTCTCGTGTGCGTGTGTGTGTAAGTTCGGCAGGGCTTGTCATCGCTGCTACTATGGGAAGACATCTCGAAGGCCTTCTGAACGTGTCTGAGGGGGCGGAGAGTAGGGCCGGGTCATCTTCATCTCGTCGTTTTCGTCGTAGAAAAGACTGGGAAAAAAAACCAGAGGGCCGTGTTCACGCCGGATCTAACTTTTGGTCGACCCCGCTGCTCTGGTTTTGTGGGGGCAGTGGGGGGGGGGCGGGGGTGTGGAGATTTTGAAATGGTGAATGGCAAGACGTAGGAGAGGAGAGCGAGGAAAAAAGGAGGGAATGAAGAAAGAGACACCTGTCCAGAAAGAGAGCAGGAACATCCCCTCCCCCGCAGGGGTGTTTATGAAAGCGGGGGACGGACGGTGGCCTTGTTTTTGCGAGAGTGAGGTTGCGGTTTAATTTTGGGGGGGGGGGGGGGGGGGCGAGTGAGGCAGCAGCTGCTGTTCTGCACTCAAGACTCCGCTGCCCTCATTGTCATCTTCCTGGTGGAGATAATCTGTAATTAATAATTTCCTGAGCTTCTTACGGTCTGTAATGATATGGCAGGGTCAATGACGTGAGGGCGCTTTTATTTGGTTTTGATTACCTAAAAATAAAAAATAAAAAGAACGACTGGCACAGAGGGGGGGACACACGCACACCCGCAGGGGACACACACACACACACCCGCAGGGGACACACACACACACACCCGCAGGGACACACACACACACACCCGCAGTACACACACACACACACCCACAGGGGACACACACACACACACCCGCAGGGACACACACACACACACCCGCAGGACACACACACCACACCGCAAGTGGCGGAACAGACATCCAGCCTAGAGGAGACACAGCAGGGAACCGAGAGAAGGGAGCAACACGCACTCCCACAGGACACACGCACACACACACCCGCAGGGGACACACACACACACCCGCAGGGGACACACACACACACACCCACAGGACACACGCACACACACACCCGCAGGGGACACACACACACACCCGCAGGACACACACACACACACCCGCAGGGGACACACACACACACACCCGCAGGGGACACACACACACACACCCGCAGGGGGGACACCGACACACACCCGCAGACACGCGCACAGTTGCGTGCACGCGGCGAAAAAGATGGCGGTAGTG